>NW_017274954.1:1534218-1583615 GCF_001594065.2 Cyphomyrmex costatus | reverse complement strand
CCCATTTTTAAAAAATTATTAAAAAATGATTATTAGCGCATATGTCATTAAAAATCATAGAGAACTCTTCGTATCGTCAAAAAGAAGCAGGAATTATCATCAGAACTATTGTATCTAAAAATTAATTTTTCAAAAATTTTTTATTTTTTTTTATTATTCGAAAATTTTGTTTACATATCAGGAACTTTAGGCAATCGCAAATTGAACCTATTAAGCCGCTCAGAACTATTCCACCTCGAAATTCGATAAAAAGTTAGCACCCCATTTTTAAAAAATGTAAAAAAATGTTTATTGAGCGGAACTCTTGTTATTAACTATAGGGAACTCTTCGTCTTGTCAAAAGGAAGTGGGAACTCTAATCAGAACTCCTGAGTACTATAGTTGGGGTGCTAACTTAACATACCCAACGAGGTAGGCAAAATATCAATTTTGAAAATTATTTAAAAAAGCAATTAACTGTCAGATAATCCTTCACCAGGGTTCGACAGCAAAATAATAACAACCAGCCAAATTATCGGGTAATACGTAATTAAAATTATCCGTACGATTTGATTAGAGTTGAGTAAATCTGAAGTAGAAGAAATTTATTATAGTATTGTGTGAATGTGCCGAACATATAATCTTTAATTTATATGTAAAATGACAAATAAACATAAACGAACGCATAATGAAAGAGTATTAGAATTAAAAAAACGTTTTATTACTTAATTCTGTAATATAAATTATAATGTACGCAACGAAGTAATGTATAATTTATAAGATTATTATAATGAGTCTCTCATCGTTTCATCGTACTTATTGTTACTTAATAAATACAAAACGTAATTCAATTTTTCTGGAAAAATCTTTAAAATTATTATTCTAACAAGAACAAAACTCATTATATAATTTCACTTGCATTTAACGAATAAAGTAAGTAGATGTTTAATTATAACGTTATGCATTTTATTTTGTACCCTTTTCAAAAAACATTAATATTGATTTTATTCACAATTCGACAGATACTAAATATTCTAACATTTTGAAATGCAATATAAAATATATTAACGTTTTATAATCCATATAATATTTTGTTACAAATTTAAAAATCGCATTTATTTTTCTTTATTTCAAATTATGACTCAATTTATATTTTTATTAAATTAAATTATAACTTATTAATCACTGTTAAAGATATGTATCTAAAAAACTTCTTGCGATTACTTAAAACTTAATATTTTGCTTTATGTTTTTATAACGTAATGTAATAACAATTGCGAAAAAATCAGAAACATTTTAATGTTTAAATATGATTCAATCAATTAAAAAAAGATTAGCCTATTTGAAAAAGAATATCTTCTAATACATTTACGAGGCAAATATGTAATTTAAAGATATTTTAATTTATTAGATGATATATAAATTAATAAGTGTTTTTTTTTTTTTTTTTAAGAAAAATTAGCATTAAGCATAGTGTTCATATTACTATATAAGTTACACCTAATTATTGTAAATATATATTTGTAAATATGTAAACTTAGAAGTAAATCTAATGCGCACTTCATGCATCGTTTGATATTAAATGAAATGTGGGTGCACTTTAGACGAAATTAGGTTAATATATAATACTATAATATTAAATTATTTAGGAAAATTTTCTGCAAACTATAGGAATTGCTCTTCGTAGAAAGGACATGCGCAAATTGCATAATATTATAATAGTAGCGCATATTTCATTTTACCAAATATGATTTTCGTCATTATCAGAATTCAATTAAATGTATTATAAAACAGATTCTTATTGTGTGTAACGTGCGAAAGACTGTTAATTTTATATAGGATTAGATGTATTCCATTCGCGTTAAACATATCATCTCTATACACTGTATTAAAAAACCTACTTTAAATTTGGCTGTAAAAAATTTTCAACGCTGCATTCGATCATTTACAATTGCCATCAATTTATCTGTGATTTATTTGTATATATACGTCAAATATAATCAATTAATGCATACTTGTAAATCATTATATCATATCACTATGCATGAAATATTTTAGATCTGCACATGCACGGACATTAATATGAAAGTACAGCTATGTAAACTGTGCTACTTCAAAATGTAATAAATGTGTTAAATTTTTTCTTTTTTTTATCGGGCTTTGAATATACATAAATAAGGCTGACAATCACAATTTAATACATATTCGTATTCGTGTCACGCGCGCGAGTTTGCACTGTATAATTTTTAATTTTAATAAGAAAGATATGATTTCAGTTTTAATAATATTAAACTATTGAGGACAAAGAATAAAATTTAAAAAAGGAAAAAAGAACAGAAAGAATAAAACACACCCGAATCGTGTCAAAAGAATTTTTCAATGCATGTGTACATTTGTTAAACATTGTACACTTTACTTAAACAATATTTAACTTATTCACTGCCTACGCGTCCGAAACAGATTCTGTTTCGATGCGATTGCGCTGCAATAGTCACTATATGTAAAGATGATAAGTGTTCGTCTTTTAATTTTTTTAATTAGTCTTTTGATGTTATGTATATAATGGTATAGAGACTGATCAGAGGCATCTGATACGCGGGCAATGGATATGTTAAAATTGATAAAAATCAGAATTATATATAAAAGCTAATATGAAAGAAAATATCGACGATCCTTGATAGGTATTTATAGTCATACGTACGCATGTATGTACATATATAAATACATTATAGATGGATAATTGTACATACGCATGTAATATCGTACATAAATAAGAATGTGTTGTATTAGCGTTCATATATGGAACCAATTTAATTATAGCATCCTTTCGAATATTATAACAAAACCGCGTGAGTGATTATTCAACGTATAAATTCCGAATACATTGCAGAAAAATGTAATGTGAAAAATAATTATATTATAAATATATATACAATATATATAAACGTTTTACGCAACTTGAAGATATTTTAAATACGTTATAAATTAAAATAGAAAGAAGATAGTATTAGCGTAATGTACTCATCAAGATGAAAGTTAAAAATAAAATCGACGATATAATTGCTGTGTACTATTTCTCTTTTTTAAGGCGAATTTTTATAGAAGAAAGAAAAACACTTTAGTTAGCACGATTTTATTTTTCTTACGATTTACAATAAATATAAGACAGCTCAAAGATATGGTTTATTTTTAAAAACTACAAAGGTTACAGAAGAAATGTTTGTTTTCACATTTCAAAACATCAAAATCACAAAAAGGAAGAAAGAGAAAGAAAGAGAGAAAAGAGACAGAATATCCGAACGACTTGGTACGCCACAAGGTTTCACCTAATTCATTCTCGGCTATTCCCAACTTGTTCCATCGACCATTAGTGGATCAGTAGCAGATCCTGAAAATCCCGATTAGACGTATACTTAATTGATGACTTATATTTCAAATTATAAAAATATGTATGTGTATATGTGTTTGTATACATATATACACATATATGTATATACATATAAATTACACATTGAAAAGAAAACAAAATACAGAGATATAAACTTCTAAAACTTTGTTTGAATACCTGACATCATTTACATAATTTACTTTCACAATTCGTATAATTATATTTAAAATAAAAATAAATACAGAAAATGCATTTACGATACGAATTGGGAAAAATTTTATCATAAATGTGAATACAGAAATTTTTCGTGAAATGTATGAAAATCAGATACCTTCTACCCTTATTAAAACAGCAACATAGTTTTATGTCGTCCTACAATATTGTACATCTACTATTTGTAACAATTGTTAAAGCCTAATTGTTTTAGCAACTTACTTTATAAACGTGAAGGAAAGAGAGAGAGGCATCAAGGGTATAAAAAAATAGAAAAAGCCTCGCTAAAATATATTATCTTTTTATTCGAATAGCAATTACAACGCTTTAACGGACGACTGACATTTTCTTTGCTAAGCTACATCAGTGGCATACCTTTACAATTTTTTGAATATACAAGTTTCTTCAAAAACGACCTCTCCGACTAGTTACGCATTGTTCCGTCAGTAAATCGTTTAGCGACTACAAATCCTTACAAAACGAGAATCTGTAAAGTCTGAACGCAAACAGTACGAATGGTACTATTGTTGGAAGTACACGTAAGCCAACTCGTCACAATGGGCATACCGTTTTATGTGATAACTGGCAATGGGTAGGCACGTATGCATTGATAAATATGCAATACACGTTGCATTATTTATCAAATTCATCTAGAGAATCGTCAAATCCTAATTAAATTCTTCACGCCCTACAAACACAAAACATGATGTCTTTGGTCTAAAAAAATAAACAGGAGTATATTACAAGAATATTCAAGCTTACCTACAAAATTATCTTTGTCACAAAGAAAAGATTCATTGTATTTTTTTTCAAATGCTCGATGTAAAGACAATCATCACACGTTACGTATACCTCATACATATTATTATTTTGTGTTTAATGTAAATAAATAAACAATAGATTCCGTAAATAAATGCTAAATTTGATGCTAATATATAGTACTGAAATTCTTTATACAAATACTCTAGTTATGATATTTAAAATGATCACAGTAAAAGTATGAAAGCTATTAATCTTTCTATATTTTTCGCTAAACAGTTACAGTTATTAAAGTGGAAATTTATATTCAAATGTTATATTCGGTTTTTCTAAAAGGTTTCTTATATTGATGTGTGTCAATAAATCAATTTTACAAATGTATTTTGATAAGAAAAGTACTCTTAATTTTATTTGTTATTATAACATTAAGTCCATAAATGTGTCACTAAATTGAGTACTCATACATATTTGACGTATACAATTCGATGCTATATAGTTAGAACACGTTGTATAAAATATTATTTCCCTACTCTGTTTTAAAAGTGTCTACAAACTCAATATTCAGATACATAAAGGATTTTCGATTCGGCATTTGGATTATATTTTATATATAATTAATAAATTCGTTTCAACGTTACCCTTCTCATTCATAATCTTTTCATTCATCATTCATTTCACAATCTAAAAAAAAAAGTTAACACAAGAGTGTTCGATACGTTTTCCATACATACGTTCCAATTTTAATAGTCGCAGTTTATCCACGATTTATAACAAATTCGAAGTGTAATATCCGACTCAATGAACGGATAAACAATGAGAAAAATATGCATTGCGCAAGAAAAGACTATGTTTATGTCTTCCAAAACTTACCACTGACTTTGATACATTTGACTTTCTGTAACTTCTTCTTTTCTGAGAGTACCGGCATGGCTTCTCTACCCGCTTCGCTGCCTCCTGCACCAGAACTACCACCAGCCATATCAGCTTCTTGAATGCTTCCACCTGCTGCTGAAGCGGCGAGGGTTTTCTTTATATTAGTAATCTAGCAACAAGAAAAATACATTTATTATGCATTAGATTAATTTTCAAACAACGTAAGATAATTAAAAAAAAGCAAGAAAAAACAAAAAAGAGAAATATAAAACTCACGTCTCTCTGTATTCTTTCTTTATGATAAGTAGCTTTTTGTTTCTCGACATTAGCTCTAGATATTTGCTGTTCGATACATGATAGAACTGTATCGCATGCTTCACCCCAGGCAGCTAATGTCTCAGCTACTACGCCGGTATCGCCTGGCCGAACGTCTCGTCCTAAACCAGCATAATCCACTTCTAACTGTGAATTTTTCTGATCTAACTTTCCATGGATTATGTCGGCATATATTGCTTCGATAATCAAATCCTCCAGATCTCTGACATTCTTTATGTCTAACTCTTCCAATAGTACCGAGTAGGGTATACATTTGTTTTTCGTGGCCAAAGTGACAATTGTGAGGTGCTGAAGCTTCTTTTTTTGCGTAGGAGTTAACTCTAATACTTTCTCTTTATTCTCCAGATAATCTTTATAGGTACCATACGCAAATAGATTCAAAGTATTCCAATATTGGACATAAGGACCATTCTCTAATTCTTTGATGTTTGGCATATCCAATAATTCGCCAAAGACATGAACGCCAGGCGTTTCGACTGCTTGTCTTATGAGCTCTATAGCGGCGGCGCCTTTCGCAGTTTTCGCCAGCAGTACAAACTGCTCCAAAGGATTATTAGCTGATTTTTCAGTGGTATTTCCACCTGTCATGGTGACTCCTAATAAATAATATTTATAAATAAAAGAGATCTCATGCGCGAATAACGGTATGCCACAAAATATGTATATGTACTGTTAATGACGATAGATAAAATCGCCAATAGATTACTCTGGACAAAAAAAACTTCCTTTCTTCTTAACAAAACTTTAGTAAACAGAATGCTCGTACGATCGTCAGGCTGATAGTGAGGTTAGGAAACAGACGCGTTCATTCGTTGAGCGAGCTGCACTTGAAGTAGTTAGAGTTGGGGCCGTTGGGGGAGTGAGTATGTTTACGCATGCGTAAACCGCGACTGCTGTTTGCGCCGGAAATGCCGGAGTGTAAACTATGGAGGTCAATAGAGGTGAGAGACAAGACAAGACACGAGGTAAACGGAGCACGAGAGAGATCTCTGTGGTCCCTTTGGTCGATTCTCGCAAATCGATTCAAGGATTTGCTCTCCAAGTGAAGCCGCAAGTGACACGCCAATGAGGACCGTTGCGGTCTGCTCCACGTAGTGGGAAGCGGTTTGAGGTTAGGTTCTGTTCAGAACCGCGACACATGAATTATCGATTAGACGTCTTTCGTATTTAGCGTGGCCAAAGCAATATCGCAGCCGATCGCACGTCTTTAAATGCAACAATGCTGGAGAACAGACCGGCGTGTCGTAGGTTAAGATCCCACCGGAGTTCCCTCGATGTTGTGCTACCAGTAAATGATATCCGAGAGCAACACTGATTCGATGAAGATGAGCCGGCTATGGAACTACTTGGTATTCCAGGCGTGGATGTCTTACTTGATGGCAGCCGGCCTGCTGGTCTTCACCAGTGGTTTTCTCCTAAATCGCGTCTCTCGACCGGAACGGGCCGACTGTACACAGTGTACAGTGGCAGACGATTGCGACGCGACGGACATCCTCCAGGACACAGAGCGCGCCGCCAAAATATGTCTGGAGCGCAGAGCGCGGGTCGTACTCTTGATCGTCGATGCGTTGAAGTACGAATTCGCGGAGTGGTACGAGGACAACGCTGCCGTGACTTCTTACCATCGCAACAAATTGCCTGTGATCCATGAACTACTGCAGAAACATCCGTTGCACTCTCGCCTGTACAGATTCATGGCTGATCCACCTACCACGACCATGCAACGCCTAAAAGGTCTCACAACGGGCTCTTTACCTACTTTCATAGAGGTAGGATCGAACTTTGCCTCAGAGTATATCCAGGAAGACAATCTCATTGACCAAAATGTTGCTGGAGGTATCGTTTTTATGGGAGACGACACGTGGACTAATCTATTTCCGGATAAATTCATAAGGCAATTTCCATCGCCATCATTCAATGTCTGGGATCTGGACAGTGTAGACAAAGATGTTCAGTATCGTATCTTTTTTGAGCTGAAGAAGAAAGACTGGTCGCTATTGATAGCGCACACTCTCGGGGTTGATCACTGTGGACACAAGCATGGCACACAGCATCCAGAAATGACGAGGAAATTGAATGATACAAATACGCTTATAAAAGAGATTGTAGCATCTCTCGAAAAGGACATGATACTCTTTGTTGTTGGAGATCATGGTATGACTGAGACTGGAGATCATGGTGGTGACAGCTCCAATGAAGTTGAGGCTGCAATGTTTGTTTATTCGACTATTCCACTGTTGAAAGGATTTGAGATTAATGATGGCAATAGCGTAAATCAAATTGATCTTGTTCCTACTCTGGCGTCAATCCTTGGCACACCGATTCCCTTTTCTAATCTAGGATCTGTAATCCTCGATTGTTTGCCAAGTAAAGTAGAGGAAGTTGCTGGTCAATTATTGTATCCTTTACATTCTCTATGGAGGAACATCGCCCAAACGAAAAAATACATAGAGATATATTCCATAGATACATACTTGTTTTCGAAGGAACAGTTGCAGCATTTAGATTATATATATAGTCTTCTTTCTGAACGAGTCAAGCAAGTTGATAGTTTTGAAAAGTTAGAAGCATTTATTCGGGATACCAAAGGCTATTTTAAATTATTGAAGGACACATGTTCTGAAGTATGGGTCCAATTTGATTCTGGATTAATTTCCAAGGGTTTACTTTTGATGTTTTGTTCCTTGTTTTTCTTTTACCTTTTCATCACTGGTATCCCTGAGAATCGTATGTGTGATATATTTAAATCTTCATTTTTGCAATGTGCCATTATAGCAAATTTAGTTACCGCGGCGATTACTACGTGCTTATTTTTGTTGAATATTTTAGAGGAATTAAGGAATACAACTTTTTTTGTCACTGGCGCAGTTTCTATTGGTCTACTGGTTATAGTAATCGCTCAAAATTGGGATGTCATATCGATGTGTTGGTATGATCATCGTCGAATGAAGCTGTTGACCTATGTAGCTAGAATAATACTTCTTCTAACAGTATGTGGACTCTTTTCCAACAGTTACATTGTTGAAGAAGATAAAGTCTTATCCTTCCTGTTTGTTACACTTGTATGTCTGCTCATATTTGACCTGAGAAAGAATGATTCTGATAATACTACCGAGAGGAAAACAAGATTTACTTCAAAACCAACAAAATCAAATTTCAGAACAATTGTACTAATTATCGGCTTACTAGCATGTGCCTCGGTGAGGTTATCGCATTATTTCTGGCGCTGTAGAGAAGAACATCTACAACGGGAATGTTCTATATTTGCAACTGGAAAAGTTGGTTGGTCTACAATGCCAAATAATTGGGAACGTGCTCTACTCACCGTTTTACTCGCTTCAGTCATCCTAGCATCATATGTGGTGATAGTCAGACTATGGTTGCAAAGTTGTGGAAATCTCACAGGTTTTGCCCCCAGCGTCATGGTAGGGCAGTATTGCCCGATAATTGTAAGTGTTTGCATGGGTTGCTCTTGGATTTTGCAAAAGCTTCCGAAGTTTGTCAAACCGAAACTCGCGCTATCCTGGGAGAACAATACGCTACCTAATGTGGTTTACTTCTTCTGCGTCCTCGCAATTCTCGTCCTCTACTATCGTCCGCTTAGTATATATTTGCTGCCAAAGAAGAAGGAATCCATCGACGTCTACCGTGATGAAAATATAGTGCCTCGATTATTCGAAAAGATAAAAGACTCCATTTCCCGCAAACGAATAGATACCGATGAACTCCCGGTCATTTATGGTTTCGGGACAGCCTATAGCGCTGCATTTATCTCGTTAAGCGTATTCCTTACACTTTTGTACGCATTGTTATTAGGAGATACTCTATCGCCTGGTACATTTTTGATGTTCATAACATGTGCTTGTATATTGGGTTTATCTGCGATAGAGAGATACAAAAATGCTAATAATATTTGTAAGTGTATACAATAAAATACATGTATCTTTATATTATAAGTTTAGATTCTTAATTTTTTCTAATACTTTATTTTTATTTTATGCAGCTGAACTAGTTGACGTATCGATGCCTGTATTACTTTGCTGGTTCTTACTGGGTGAATATTTCTTTTATGGAACTGGCCATCAAGCAACGTTTTCTACCATTCACTGGCACGCTGCCTTTGTGGGAACAGGTGGTCATTTTTATGGAAACTTAGTATCAGCAATTCTAATCGGTGAGTATTATTATGGTTTTGTTAAAATTTATATTACTATGGCTTAAGTTTTCTAATAAAATGTTCTCTTTTCAGGTATTAATACGTTTGGATCGCATATTTTACTGGGTGCAACGTTACCATTATTAGTAGTCGTGCCATTTACATTGCATCGGATATTTCCGAAATTTCTTAAAACAAAATTTTTCGATGATATCAAGAGAGGTGAACTTCTCCTGTTCGAACAGGATTCTGCTTTTCACGCTGCAATTTTTGCAATTACGGGAAAGTACACGTTGCTTCATGGAATTCGAGTATGTTGCATAAAATATGTATAAGAATTAAAATTTAGATTGTTTTATTTTTGTCTTAAAAAAATACATTCAGATATTTGTATTATTAATTATTTATTTTTCAGACTTTTGGTAGCATGCTCGCAGCGACTATACACTGTCGGCATTTAATGGTTTGGAAGATATTCGCACCAAAGCTAATATTCGAAGGATTAGGATTTCTGGTAACATTGGGTAGTATACTGGCATCGTTTTACATGGTATTCCGTATTGATCAACAAATGGAATATCTTATCACTAAAGTCACAAAAGGCAGATGATAGTGACTTATTCTTAAGGGAGTATAGTACAATCAATAGCAAAGTACCAAAGTCTTGAGAACACTTCGCTTTTGCGATGAATTTGAAAGTTGCTCGTTACTTACGAATATAGATCCGTATCTTTAGCAATTTGAACTGTTAAGATATGAAATGGGCAACATACAAGTCTATACTTACCACGATACTGCCAATATTTCCACAATTTTGTATGAAAGTGTAACAAGGGTAAAAATGAAATCCGGTATACTTAGCGAGTATTATAAATAACATTTTTCGTACCGAAGTAAAGAAACTTGTCTCTCCATTTCTTCGATTTGATATTAATGTTAGATAATAATGTACACATCTTCTAGAACGCTATGTCGCGTAACCAAACTGTGATGTTTCCTAACACACTAACGCTACCCTGCGTGCAATGCATTGCTGATTGACGAACAAAGCAACGCACTTGATGCAGGATTGCGTCCGTGTGTCGCGGTCTGTCTGCGCGACTGATGGGCACATCAGCATATTATTGCTATTATTAGAATATGATACATAGAAAATAGATTAGATACTATCATAGAAAGAGCATTCATCTTTCATATTCTTCGGTACATATACATAGAAAAAGTACAGTGTATTGCAATTAATGAAAAACAAATGATGCAATAAATCCGGCATTTTAGATTGTTTTTTTGTATATTATATCTTATATCTCGATATTATGTATCGCAGATAATTTTAAATGATTCTGTAACATCATCATTTCTCTTTTATCTTATGCCAAATATATTTTATTGGAAATAATCGATTAGTATCGTACACGTTTACTTATACTTTTTAAATAACAATATTTTAAAAAATTTTTCATTGAGAACTAATTATGTAAATATAGTGAAAAAAATAGTCCTGCTGACTGAGTGGCCTAATGGTGGTTATGATGGTGCCTACGATCTTGATACTCATTCTTGTGATACTGCATCCAATCAGCCCATTTGTTCAAGTTTCCGTAAGCGTTAGGCTCCTACGACAGATGAACAGATGCCCGCAATATTCATAATTCAGACATTTTACGCGTACTTAACTGTAATTAATACTTTGAAAGCCTGGAGGTTGAGAGTTAGGCAATTTAGGCATTTGAATCTGAAAACAAATGAGGTTATTATATTTTATCGTTTTGTGCGAGCATTACTCGATTGAATAGAGAGGAGAAAAAAAAGATCTTCGGCGAAAAATGTTAGGTAATTTATAACTTCCTGTTCTCCGAATGCAATAATTTTTGTACATAGGCTTCCAAAGTATTATAGCGTGTTATACTATTAGTCCGGATCTACAATAGATGTTTTAAGCCTTAAGAAATTTACCAATTATAGTCAAATACGAGAAGAATAATCGATTGTAATTTGTCCATTTCTTATAACATAAGGCTTAAAAATGCATTGTAGATCCGGACTTACACTTATATTACAACATAAAACTGTATATATAATATATATGCACATTGCCTTGCATTAAATTATCAAATAATTATTTTATTGTTTTGTTGTTATAATATTTAATTTAACTTTCGTAATTTCTTAGTAAAGTCGAATAAATAAAGTTTTTAGGAGTAGATTTAAGAAATGGTAAACAAAGTAAGAATCATCTCTGATGCTATAACATGTTTTTTTTTATACTACCGGTTCAAAGAGAGGTTTCTGTACATTTTATAAACGTCATAACATTTATATACATATATTAAAAAAGGAAGAAAATGCAAAGCGTTGACGTTAATAATAACATTAAAATATCATTCCAAGATAATAATATATAATTATATGATATAATAATAACTGAAACATTAAAAAGAGAGAAAATTATATACATCCACTAATAATTTTATCTAATTAATATATTTATTGATCTAATTTATTTATGTAATTAATATATTTATATAACATCAATTATTGCAAATTATTTTTAAAACTGTGGTATAACTAAATTTCAAAACTTTTCGAATTTTTTTCTATTATAATTCAAGGTTTTCATTATAAATTATTGTAACAAATTGCACTATTATAAATTTGTAAGTTTTAATGAGAACTATTATAAATGTCACAGCTAGACGTAGTAACATTTTTATGTAAAATAGAATTGATGTAGGTACTTTTATATCGTGATGAACGGTTCAAATTATTTTTCCTCTTAATGTTTTAGTTAATTATTATTAAAATTACTCGTCTTTCAAAATAAAATCGCACTTACCAACAACTTGATTCCTCCTCCTTGATGTCCAGGTGTAGAACCTCCCCCTGCTTGTACAGATTCCACCGAACCTGCAGGTAGACTTTGGTAGCCTTGATGCATCTTCATTTGTACACCTCTCCTATATTGGCTATGATCATGTCGATCATTGTCATTTTCATACCCGAAGAACGGTAGTGAATCATCGTCTGTTTGTCGTTTCACAGCAGGCGCCGAACTCTCAGGATAAGACAGCCAGAAAGACGTTGGTCCTTTGGATAAAGCTCTGCTCATTATAGAATTTTCTTTGATGGGATCTACTGAATAAGAAGCTGGGTAAGAAGCCGAATAGGAAGCCGGAGTTGCAGTGTCCATAGTGGATATTTTCTTCAGAATGGCGTTTAAGAGAGTGTTGTTAATTGGTGAAGCTCCAACTGCACCATTAGCTAATGGAGTCTTCGGTAATTCCGGATTATCTGGTGCGCTAACATTAGTTGCTATCGCATTTTTCGCAACCACACTGATGTTTCTTTGCAGCTCCGTTAGCATATCAAATACTTGGCTAAGTACAGTCATTCTCTGCTGGAATGGAAGTGTTGGATCTATTGTTGGCTTCGCAAATGGAAATGCACCGGAGAAAGGTTTAAAAGGTTTCTTCGCCGTAGCAGCAACGGCTGCCGCATTTTTTTCATATGCGATTAAATCATTTAAAGTCGCTATCATATCGCCTTTTAAATTACCAAGTTCTGACAATATCGTATCGACAATTGCATCTTTAGCAGCTGCAATAGATGATGCATCATCTAAGGATCTTGCGATTTTGTCTGATGAACTGTCGTCGGGTTTTAGAGACCTCAGAAAATCGCTTTTTGAGTCCGAATCATCACTTACTTCTGATGCAGTTACATTTATACTGTCAAATAGTTTATCCAGAAAATCAGACACTTTCTGGGTGTATTCAGTTGAGCCAGGAATTACAGAGGATGGTATCCAAAAACTAGGTGGTACAATAGTGCTCTTTGGCGTAGGTACTTCGGTTGTTGACGCTGGAGTGCTAGTGGCAAGATTTTTGAAAAGCGTGTCCAGGAATTCTGATTTCTTTGAAATGACCGCACTTGGGTCCACCACTGGTCCAAAAGAACTACTTGGTGCAAAAGGTCCGCCTGGTCCGAAAGATCCAAACATTCCCGGTAAATATTCCTTTGGCACACCAGCCGCTGGTTTTGTTGCCGACATACTTTCTACTATTTTTGGATAAGATGATGAGTCTGAAATAGTATTAATGTTGTCTGCGGAAGAAGGTACTTCTATGCTTCTTCTTCTTCGGGAGAAAGGTGTTTTACCCATAAAATCGGGCATTGTTTCTGATGAAAATGGTGTAATGGGACCGAATTTCGGACCCATTGGACTTATCGAACCCACGGAACTCATTGGGCCGAACTTTGGAGCAAACGGACCAAACATACCGCGTTTAGACATGCTGCTGCCATCAATAATTTTTTCTCTATCATCTTGTAGCATGGCTCGTTTATTAAATGCATTTGCACTATCAGTATTATCTGAAGCCAGTCCACTTATGCCATATGGGATAATTGGTTTGGTATCTGCTACGTTATACGTTACTGGTCCTATACCGCCGAATAAGTTACTCAGCATATCTGTCTTTTTAGAAATAAACGCCTTTGGATCGACGAACTTTGGCGTAAACGGAGATTTTGGCATATAGGGTACAGATATCGTGTCTATTCCTCCTGGAGGACCAAGAGCTCGCGAATAAACTATAAATTTCAAAATAATTACAATATCCAATCATATTTTTTATGTGCAAAAAGACATTAATTGAGGGATTAAAAATCAAGAAATCTACATTTAAAACCAAATGTTAAATTTCTACTGATCCTTTTAGAGATAATAATACATGTTTTATAATCTTAAAATTTTGAAATAGAAAGTAATTATGTAAGTTTCTTATTTGAAATTAAATTTTCTATTTTATACTTAATATCAGAAGATTATTTGAATTTAGATTTAGAACATTTTGAAGATAAAGAAATCTATACTTTCTTAAAATAAATAACAAAGTTCTTTTTAAATATATAATTAATAAGTTTCTGTATATAATTTTTTACACAGAGTAATAAAAAGAACTTACCTGGATTAGACACAAAATTTGTCCATGGTGCTCCGGGTGGAAGTGCCAAAGTTAAACTGGCAACGAATGCCAACAGGCAGGTGGAAAGTAGAAGTGCTTTTTGTCGGAACATTGTACTGAGTAACTTGGTCCATGCCATGAACTCGCTTTTATAATAACCATTAACTAATAATCCTTGCAAAGTCTCCAGGATTATCTACATGCATAGATAATGCATGAGAGAGTGCTCCGCAACGGAGCCTCATTAAAATAATCCACTCGCCATATGTAGAACTTACAGATGTGTTTTAATTAACCGAAACAATTTCATCTCAGAGAAATGCAATTTCCTTCTTAAAAGCGTAAGTATGTCTATTTTAAACAGTGGAGATAATCGTATTTTATCAACGGAAGAATATTAAATAAAAGAAAGATGAGAGAACTACAACGCGTTTAACATTTATTTTAAAAAATATATACATAATTGTAATATAAGAAATTATTTTTTTTCTTTTCAAAGTCGCTTATTTTTTTATTCACTATGTATATAAATAGATCATTTTACGGATGCGATCGGATTTTAGTCATTTTACAAATGAGCCGTGTATATTGCATCGTCAGCTGTTTTCAATAATGGAAATACTTCAATTATTTCACGAGTACCTTATTTTGACTCATCGAATTTGGTAGGATACCTAAAGTCGTTATAAAATATTTATCACTCTTACATTACTACGAATATGGATAATTTTGAGCAGCGTGAGTAATATACTTCAATATATAATCATCCAATAATAAAAATAATAGTTGCATATATTGTGGTTGTCAATTCCATTCAATCGTGTATCTTTATATGACTCTATCGTGGTCAAACCTGATATTTTATAGTTGTAAACAGAAACAATATAACTATATAAAATTAATTTATTTTTTAAGATTTATGTATATAAAACAAAATTATTATAAAAAATAGGATTTAATTTTTAGTTTTAATAAAAAAATTAATTAAAATATATTATTTAACTAGGAGATATAAATGATACTGCTCCCATTACATCAACAATAGATTTCTCATCATTATATTCAGCTATACATCATGATTACGAGGGAAACAACATTTCGAATATAATCACACAATTATTACATATATATCAACCAAAAGATGGTATTAGTGCATATGAATGTGTGCTGAGAAAAGTCCAAGCTTTACTAGAAGATTATGATTTCCAAAAAAAGCAGTTATTACTTTCAATGATTCCTCCTCCAGATAACATATCAGACCAAACGATTAAAGAAGTATTTCATACAATTACAGGTTTTTCTAAAGTTAATCTGCAGGAAAAGTAAGCTTTTTTTATACAGTGTAATCTTTTTATTATTATATAATTTCATATCTCATATTATTATATTAGCAGCAATACACTTCAAAATATACCTGATATTAAAAATGTGGATGGAGTGACGGATGTTTCATCACCAAAGCAAAATTTGTTATGCGATAAAAATTCGAATTTTAAGTCGTCACTGTCCGAAACTTTTCCTTTTCGAGGTTTTTCTGAGAGCGAGATTTCTATGATTCCCAGTCATATAAAAAACGTAATCCATTTAAATAGATCCATATAATGTGATTTTTCATTTATAGCTGATGTCAATTAAAATTCTACGTATTCATCAATAGGCAGTTTCATCAAATCGTTTAAATAATAATTCAAAGAATTGGTTGGAGAGAAATATGTATCAAATGCCGTCTTATCGACAATATCTGCTTAATAAAAAATATTATGTACCAACTAAAATTAATAATATTACATCTGAATCACATCCTCGTCACTTGTCTCAGACGGTATGTTAAAAAAAAGAGAAATAAACGAAAAAAAAAAGGTAAAATAACTCCAATGTAATTACAAGGTATTAATATATTTTAGGATACACGCTCCACAAAGATGAATAACAATATTGAAATAATAACAGATTTATCCCAAAATAAGACTCTTCAACAATTTAATGATGTTAAATACGAATATAAAAAATATGAACATGCATTTGACAAAAATAAAAAATCTGGTATTTCACATATGATAATCGACATTGGTCAAGATGCAACAACTAAACAAACAATTAAAGATGAGATACATAAAATGGATGTGTGTTGGGATGAGGATCAAGATATTATCATAAATGTATACAGATAAAACATAGATAATTTTCGTTTAGATTAATTTTAATTTAGAATAGTTGTAGAAGTAAAACCAAATTAATTAAATTTTGCAGGCGGATGATCTTTTACCAACACCTAACGATAGACTTAAAACAAGCTTGAACAATTTTTTAAAACGAGCACAAGAAGGAATTTTTGTTGGTAACATTATTCATTACACCGATTTATTTAATGTATTTGTAATTATGGATAATATACAAAATTACAAAAGTAATTTCTTATAAATGCATACAGAATCGGCCTTTCCATGCATCAGATCGCATCCACAGGGCTTCTTGAATTTGGTATGTTTTACATCAAAAGACTCAAAATCTGGAACACCATCAAAAGTTTTAGGAGATTTTACATCTAATGTCTCAAATAGCGATACCAATAGCTGCTTATTTTTAAACAAGCAGAACACAAATATTAACATAGAAAAAAATCAAAAAGAATCGATTGAAAGGACAAAACAAAAACCTATTACTTATGTTAATGAATTGCAAAAGAAACATAATTCTCGAGAATTTAATAAAATAATGAAATTACAATTACAACAAAATAATTATGATATGAAAAAGAAACCAACTACATTAGAGTGTAAAGATAATACGAAAAAATCAAGATACAGGTAAATATGTATTTATTCTATTGAATGTCTTAGTCACGCATACAACGCCACATAATAATAAAATGATTTTAAATTTAGATACGAAACGATAGAATCGAAATCGGATAATATAAACTCCGCAATCAATTTTCAAGCTCGTTCAATGTCTGAACTAGCTGCATACAAAAAACGATACTATGACACGTTATTAAATGCTCAGAAAGCGAAAGGTTAATTTAAAAAATTACATTACATATGGTATACCTATATATTTAAAATATTTTGTTAAGCAATCCTTCAGACTTCAGTGTACTTTGTACGGAATATAATAAATTATTGTGATTACTTAGATATAAAAGGTGCTAATAAATATATTGATTACTTAAATTTGTTACAGTTGCAATATCAAATTCTTTAGCGTCTCCGTCGGGTCATTTAATAGCCTATGATGATCCGTATTATGCGAATTATATGTGCCAGCAGCAACACCTGCTTCACCAACAGCGTCATTTGACGGCGAGATCGCAATTTTCGACATATCCGACGGATCTATCCGGATTATCGAGTGTGCACCATGATCAGTACAGTTGGACAAAATCCATCTGTAAATATTTATTACTGAAGCAATTAAGACTTCAACGGCAGGTAAGAAGATACAGAGACATAAGATTATTCTAGGATATATTTACTTACCGGATATTATTGCAGACTTCGCCTCTGTATGCCCGAAATGAAAGGTAAGCCATTTATGTGCTTAATGTATATACAAAAAATATGATCTTTATTATGTTTTATATTGGAGTTGTATTTACGTGTTATTTTTTCGATTTCTTCATTCTTCAAGTGGCTGGATTCATCACTATGTTGGACACGTATATCCTTATTCTTCTACGTCAAATGGAAGCGATCAAACAAAGTACTGCGTACGTCGTAAAAACTTGGAAAATATAGTTGGAAAATTGAAGGAGATTGAACGTAATAGTATTGATCTAAATAATTGAGCGATTCTGATACATTAATTCGATGAAAAGTTCCATTGAAGTTACACACGCAAGTGATATTTCTCTTAATTCCTATTTAATATCTTCGAATATCAATTTGAAGAATTGATTAATATAATAGTAATGATAAAAATGTTGAAAATTTATGTAATTGTAGATTGATATTAAGTGTATATAAGCTCGATATGAATCTTATTCTAAAATATTCTTCTGCATTAGCCTTGCCTTCGTGTTGAAAATAAAATGGAGATTACAGTATACAACGATTTATATATACATTTCTTGTTAGATATTCTGATTCTTTCTAAGGCGTAGCTCTTATGAAGTTCAACAGATCGCGCAACGATTTTGATAATTCCATTTGTATTTCGGACGATTGCGTGACAATGTTTTTGCAATGGCATATGCGCAAAATATAATGTACTTTAGCTGTCGCCAATCAAATTGTGTTTAACGCATTTACTAACAAATGTACATTGTTTTGCTCAAGTAACATTACACAAAGTTCACTCTGACTAGATTTGTGATATATTGTTAAGTAACATACACAATCACACGCACAATTCCGCACAGTCAATAGTATATAATATTCGCCGCTCATTTTACTCCTAGATGTATAAAATGACATTTAAAAGAATATGTGATAATGCTATAACTTAGATGTTACGTGACTCATGAATCATTTATTGTCTAGATCATTCGCTATCAGTTCATCAAATCGCCAAGATGCCTTATATCGCGTGATACTTAGCAATCTGTCCAATCATTTTATTTATATTCATATCCATTTTTGTCAGACTTCTGAAGACATTCGACTCACGATTCGCTTAACACTTCTACAATTAATATATCGCTACAGTTTGATGTCCACTATAATTATTGGCAGCATCACATTATTCATTCACATGTAACTAAATATATAAATACAATGACACTATATATATCTATATATTAATACCCGAATACATTCACATAAATATTAAAACACATTAGAAATATTTAAACAAGACAAATATTTCGTATTTAGGACATGTAACATATGTAACGTGACATGGATCTATTATTTAGCAAATAAGGAATTAGGCCTGTTAAATTATTCTATTAGGAGAATTAAAACAAATTGACAGGAATTTATTCTGTGAAATCAAGTTTCTAATTTTCGATATTGTAAAGAATACATTCTGTAATTCATTGAATGTGTTCGTTAAAATACCCATTTTAATCACAATAATTTTTCCTATCAATTCTTTTTAGTTCACCTGATTTTGAAAGGATATCAGGTCATATACAGATCTGGATTGTCATGCTATCACTACAGGTCATTATCAATCGAGCTTAGTATATAAAGAAATCTGTGTCTATTAATCGTAATCGAAATTTATTGCCTGAATGATAATTTATTCATACAAATTCTAAGGAAACAGTGCTTTTCATGTATCACAAACATACTGCTATTTATTATATTAACTTCGTTGAAGCAAATAATTTTATAAATATCGAAGTCAAGTGATAGTTTAATCTTTATTGTAATAACAATATCCTTAATCCGTTAGCTGTCCCTTATCTGATAATACTATTTGATAAATGTTTTTATTTTTCTTGAAAAATTTGAGAATTAGCATTTAAAAAATCTGTTATTATTACAAATAACAATATGGAATGTGAAATAAAACGATATGAAACTACAAATTTGAATTACAAGCTTTGGATGTAAAGTCATTAAAAAAACTAAATCGATATTACATTACATTAAAAAAAAGCGTTATATTTCCTCTGGCAGTGCTTATACACTTTGATCTAGTTCAAGGCTAATTGCTTTATTACGCCAAATGACTTTTTAATAAATTAGTTACTCCTAACAAAATATAATTTATTTGAAGAGATAATCACCTTTTTAATTCTCAGCATAGCAAAGATAAATTATATTAAAAAATTACACACTATTCTCATTATATTCAACAAAACAAGTTGATATTTGCCACAACGAAGCTGCTGTATTACATGCTATTTCTCTGTATGAATCTATATGAACACGCATTTCTCTTACACTATTAATTGATTTAAGGTCGACGCATCAAAGTTCGATAAGTGTGTAATTTATTTGTGTTTACACTCGCGGCATCGTATCAAAAGACAAAATAGCTGTTGTCAGACAAAATAGTTGTCTTAATAAAGATTAGCTAACATGTTTATATTCATTCGATTGTATAATGGTCGTGATACATTGAACGAAGGAGAAACAAGATAATTATAGGAGTTCTGAAGACTATATAATGCTATTATATATTAAAAGAGACTCAATGGAATTATCAATCAGGAAACAAGCGCTTAACAGTTTTCTTCTAAGATGAATTGTACTTCTAACACGATATGTATATACTAAAAAATACTTTGCTCTTTAATTTGATGGATTATTTAGAAGATATAGTTGTACAAAAAAAGTGCTTGACTAGAGTTGACTAGACTCTTTAAAGGATTAATACAATAAATAATACTATTTGTTTAATAATTTTAAAACTACACAAGATACTTATAAATGATGCATACAGGAACAGGGACGGATTATTTTCTTTTAATAACTTAAATCAGCAAAAATCTATTAATTTCTGTATTATGTGAAAAATTCAATTAAAAGATTTAATAAAAAATAACCAATTATATATACATATATATATATATATGTGTATATATAGATATTTTTTAAATTAGCATTATTTAATAGTTGGGTAATTATAATTAAATAAGACTTGTGTGATTTATACATCCGTCCTTGTGCAAGAATAATACTATTGTAATATAATGAGCACATTTCAGAGTGTGAGCTAATTGTATGTGGAATAATACAATGAATAATCGTTCCACGCATACTATTCTGTTCATACGGGAACTAATGCCAAACCGATCTTCCAATGCAAAGAATATCAATCAAGACTTATAATTTTATTATAAGTCAATAAAAAGTTTTCTCTATACAAACTTATTTTTAGCATTTTTCTCAAAATGTGCTTTAATAAAAAGTTAAAATTCTATAAGGCCATTGTGTGAAATATATATTTATAAAGATATTTTGTCGTTGTAAAATAAAGTATTAATGATTTTACTATTACACGCTGATTATTAAGCTATCTGATCATAGCTTAATTAAAACTTAAAACAAAATCTAATTGAGAAAGTTACTCTATAATTTCGCGAATATATATATTTTTTTATTGAAAACATTAAAATCGTTTATGTCGTTTATGATGTAATTTTATGAACTTTAATTTTCGCATTTTGCTTGTAATCACACCGTAATTTCTGAAGTACTTTAAAATAAATCAATATGTTTTTTTAATTATATAATTAATTTCATTTTCTTAAATAATATTAAAATATTATTTAATGAAAGCAGAATCTTGTGCGCTTATGTTTCAAGAGTTTGCAATAACATATAAATTTAAATAGACAAGTTACAATTGCGAACTGCAGTTGCAACTGCCATTCTTTATATGTAGGATTGATAGAAAGATCGGTCTAGCTGTATTTTATTATGTATGTATGTATATAATCCTTTCAAGGTTTAATATATACACTTTCATCTTAAAGAATAGGCGATTTCTCCCTGCATATATTAAACGCTTTTTCAAGTATGCATGGAGCTCAAAATATGTTGGCATCAAAATATGATAGAAATAATTAGTTAATATATATTAGTGTTACGTGCTATATAGTGGTCTTATACTTACAAAATCCCATTAAAACTTACTTAGATTTATTATTTGGTACATGATTGGAATGAAGTGGCATTATTTGCTTATCAAAGTTGGGCAGTCTGGTTTTGTGTGATGCAAAACGTCAAGACCCGAACAACTAAGAGAACCTATCTTCTTGGCAGCAAAATGTACAAGGCAGCAATAATTTTATACAAGATTTGAAATTTTTGGACACATTTTCGTCCTGCAAAATTCGATAACGACGAACTTGATCCTTATAATAAGTTCGGGCTACATTTTTTCACCTGTTACACGTACGAAATATAGTAATCTATATATTTTACGTTAACATTTTAAATCACATTCAATTTCATGCATAGTTAAAAACACAGATACAAAATATAAAATTAAAATACAATTTTCTACTTCAGTCACTATGCATTATTTAATATCAAATATAAAAATCAGACATTTTGTATGCAAGCAAGAGAAAAATATGAATTTTCAATTATAATATCCAACTACTATTGTAATCGAATAAAATGTTCAACGTAAAGTATATAGATGTATTTGGTTTATAAAAAATTTTGTTGTCACAAACTGTTCACAGAAGTTGCTCGGTAGAACAAGTTCATTTTTTACCTAAAGTATGTGCTTCATATTTCACAAGACGTTCAGGTAAAGTTGTAAGGATCGATAGTTTTGCTAGAACAAGGTTGAACATCATCTGGTGGTGGGCGCCATTGTTCGGGTCCGGACCACATGGCATTACGAACCACATTCGCATCAGTAGTTTCTTCTATACCATTACTAGTCGTACATTCCACTTCCCAGTTTCGAAGACCGTTTCGAGTCACTCGATTAATCGATCTAGCTTCGTTCATTTCACAATAATTCTGTGCGTCATTGTTCACTGGCATTTGCCTAGTTTTATTCTTAATTTGCGTAGTATCACTATTCCTATGTTCGGCATCAGGCCACGGCTGAGACTGCTCCACTGTAGACTGTAGAGGTAACTTTCGCGGCACTTGTCTAGTCTTCGCTTCTTCCACAGCAACAAGGCTAGCATCGACTTTACTACCTGGCGCGTTTCCGTCACCGGTTGAACTACTGTCACCATCTTTCCTTCGTCTTCTTCGTCTCCTCTCAATCTCAGTATCTTCCCGCTGAGTATCCTCATTCGTATGTGTTTCTAAAATATGTTGCTTGGCTGTAGCCCAATGGTCCTTTTTATTTGTGCCTTGTTTAAATTTCTCATGATTGCTACCGTGATGGCCACCGTTACTAGTGTTCGTTGCACTGTCCGCGTTACGTTTTTTCGATTGCTGATTTTTCGTGGCCCATGAAGCCGGTCTCTTAGGACTACGTTCCTTCAAAGTGACCTGCATTTTAGATTATGTTTACACCGTGATTGCTAATCAATACTTGAGCCATAAAACATGCAAATTATTTACCCCGGAGGAAGAAGAATTGTCAACGGGTTTATAAAGTTGCGTTGGAGTATGACTACGAGAATCTTGACCTTTACAACTTGATCCACTACGACAATGTATCCAAGACAGTAAAAACGCTAAGAGAGCACATAAAAGTCCCACTACTGCTGCAGCAGTTAGTTGAGAACGTGTGCGTCTTGGTACCCAACCTCCACTGTGGTATTCCCATATTGTATATGCTAGTAATGCGCTACTCGCAGCATATGACAAGCCTATGCCAGTGAATACTATAGCATTCTAAAAAAAAAAAAACTCTTATACATAACAACAACTAATATATCTACACAATAATTTCTTATAACAATAATAATTAAATAGTTTCTGAAACATACATGAGTTAAGCTAATATTACATTAGTCGTATAACACATTTTTCAAGCCTGTTGATTGGCTAGTAAAGCGCATAGAAAAATAAAAAAATCTATCTGCTTAATTAACACGCTTAAAAAATTTGTCATACGACAAATGTAATAATAGTCTTGTAGTGAAACATTACTTACCAGCCTAGTCCAATTTAAAGGAAGGATGTAAATGACATGCGAAATATCAAGGAAGAGAAGGGTTGCAGTGACCAAGAAACAGAAAACAGCTACAAAGATCATGAATCGTAAACGATCTGCTAAAGGCAGCATAAAAATGCTGACCTTGGCAGTGCCAGAACTGCATAAAGTTGCCAAACAAGCTGCAGAAGATATCTACGAAATGCGCTCATTAATTTATATAAAACAATTATAGTAACTCAAACTTTGAGTTTATCATAAAGTTTCTACATAAAAGTGACTTCACACTCACAAGTAATAAGAGTCTAACAACACCTGTAGGTGTTTTAAGATGTCCTTGTATGTCGCAGTAAATAACCACATGACTTGCACGAGACCAAGGCATAGTGTTCGATGAGCCAGGTCTATGATCACTATTACCGTAATGACCATGATAATTAGCATGCGAATCCCAAGAGTGGACTGTCGAGTTCACCCCTGGCGAATCCAGCTCTGAAGATTGGGAGCTGATTCGCCCCCCTGTCCTACTGCCTGCTATTGATACAATTTTAAAACCATGTATACATTCGTATATACAGTTATATAGATACAGCTTTAATAAAGTAAATAAAAGATAATGTAATATTAAAGTCATTTAATAATCATATGTTATTTTGATATTACAAAAGTAATTATGAAACAATTATTGATATAGCATATATGGAGTTTCAATTTTATATGTATAAACAAGATTCTACATAAAAATAAGTTATATATTAAATAGTACACAAAAAATTAAAATATTAAAACACATACCAATTTCGAAGTCTTGAATGTCTTCGGGTTTAGAATATATAGCAGGTGGTGGCTCCAGATCGCGTATCTCTTCTAAAAGAAGCACTTCTATTTCCTCGGCTGCGTATAAGTCCGAGACCGAACGAATAGGATAATGCCGAGTTTCGCTCATTACTTAGGTGCGCGCACTCATTTACTCCTTCCTGCCTGTAGTCGTATCTTTCTATTTGACTTGCCAGCCACCATTCGTTGTCTAATCGATTCGATAACAAGTCCATTCGTCTATCAGCCATCCTCTGCATATACCATGTGCCATTTCTACCTTTACAGGCAAAAGTACTTCTCTGCCTTCAAGCCATACACCTGTCAAAAAAAAGAAAATACTTAAAGTAAAACTTATACTTAAACATATTTTATACTTAACTCTTCAGCATCATTTTGTACCTTTTAAGGTACAGTTAATTTCACATTTTCTCAAAATTCTTATTCAGATTTCAATATGTAAAACATATATAAAATATAGTCCAGCTTTTTTTATTATAGTAAAAATTTATTATTAAGGTTTCATAAAGGTATACGATTTTTTTTCAGATTTTTATGTAGTTCAAAACCATAAAAAATAATGCTGTTTCCTTCAATGGCCTAAAAAGTATAAACTATGGTTGAAAATTTGAGGGTAGTGCTAGAGGATTAAAATAACTTGGAATAAAAAAACAGTTTAAAATTTATAATAAAATTAATATAATATAACAAAACAGTGGAAATATTAGAGCTATAAATATTTAATATTTAACATTATTTTAATCGATTAAATTGGTGACATTGAAATGATTGAAATGTATCTTTGTACAAGCGATATGTCAATAATAATATATCAGAAAGTGATTTCAATTTCTGAACATTTTTATCTTTTATCCGATACTACACATGTTTCATCATTGGAAATCGGCAAATCGGCGCGACTATTAAATTTAATAAACATGTTACTGTCAAGCACATGACATTTGTTTAGCACAAAGTTGTCGCGTCGGTGCGGCTAGTGCACCAGAACTTATGATATGAGCGAGCGTTCAATTCGATTAGATGGGAAGTTCGACCTTCAGCATGCATAGTCGAGCGTCGAGATTTCAAACTTTCCATGACGGGTCGTATTTTTCCGATCAAATCGTTCAGAATCCACATGTTGATGTTACCCGAGTTCGTTCTAACATTGCTTCGGATGCACCGCGCTGTGCCGCGAACATTTTTCGCCCGGGACAAAACTAGTTACGGGAAACGTACCTTGAACTTACGATCGTCAATCGCGACGCGTAGATCATATTTTTCTGAGATTTTTCACGTAACCAAGCTCGCTGGCGGTCCAACGGGTAGCCGCCATTGCCTTTTTGCTTGATTTTTGCTCATGGTCCGTCGTTCGCGTCCGTTACAACGACCTATAAATGACAGATGGGGCAACTGTCTCTCTCTTTTTCGCGCGCGCTCTTTATTTATTGAACTTATTGGACGAATGACAAAAAAATGATTGTGGGCATTTTGCAGCGAAAGAATTACTCTGATTATCCTCCGCATTCGAGGAGTTATCTCATTTAACTTCTCAAAATGTGTGTAGAGAGAATTAATCCTATAAATTATAATTACTATAGATAATTATTATAGATTCGCAGAATATTGTGCAGATGATGAACGAAATTATCGTAATGATGCTGATTAACCTACTCCTCCTACATATCCTGGACAAAAATTAATTGATCAACTAATCAGAAGTTTGATCCATTGATTTCTGTAAAGTCTGTGATTTGATCCATGGTGGACGAAACTCAAGGTGACTTTTCATATATTACGAAAAAGAATGGAAATAAAATAATAAAATGGAATAATAGAATATGGACGTTTTCTGATAGGTTGAAATATCTTATTCCCTGTTCCTATTGCTTGTGCTTTTTATTATGTGTATTCACCATCGACATTTTCAGCTCATAAAGACTATCAAGATTGATCAAATTTTCTTCCATATAAAAAGGAAGGCTCATCCTGGATTCAGACTAGACGCAGCAAGCGTCAAGTAGCAGAGCAGCAACCAACCAGCGTAGCAATATTTTTTATGCCACTGGCCTGGTTTACATCGTGCACTTGATACGCGTATCAGGTACATAGGCCTGGTTTACATCGTGAAAGAATTGATACGCGTATTAAATGTGTTTCATGCGTTTACATCGCCATTTGCATCATTTCATACGCGTATCAGTTTAGTACGATACTCCTGCTTGATACGCTCGTACCAAAATAATCCGACAGCGTTTACATCGTGCGTACTAAATGTTTATAATACGAATTTGATACGAATATAGTACCTGATACGCGTATCAAGTGCTATGGTTTACGATGTAAACCAGGCCATATTCGTATCAAATTCGTACTATAAACATTTAATATGCAAGATGTAAACGCTGTCAAGCAGGAGTATCGTACTAAACTGATACGCGTATCAAATGATACAAATGGTGATGTAAACGCATGAAACACATTTAATACGCGTACCAATTCTTTCACGATGTAAACCAAGCCACTGTAAATATCACCACGCTGGTTGGTTGTTGCTCCGCTGCTTGACGCTTGTTGCGTTCAATGTGAATCCAGCATTAAAGATAATTGAAGAACACTGACATTATCAACAATTGATATAAAATCCTGTCGGTGATTCATGAGAAAGCACCTTTAAGGGGATGCTGGAGTGTCCTGTTTTATCATTACTTAGTTAAAGACTCATTTCTTTTAATTGCATTTACGGATGGAAAAATCCTTCTGCATAATTAAAGTATCGACAAAAACGGAGGATGCTAGCTACATTTCAATACGAAAAACGGAAAAAAAAAAAAATTTACAGTTTCATTATCGGTTTTTGTAGTCTTAATCGGGGAGCACAGACTTTTGCATAACGCATAAACCATATACATAAAGAATTTGATTGGTCCACTGACTCATGCATAAGAAAATGGACCAATGAAATTCCTTATGCACATGCTTTATGCGTTATGCAAAAGTCTGTGCTCCCCGCTTTTAGGTTAGCATATCAATGAAATTTGCGGATACTCATTCCTCTTATACTAAAACTTATAGCTCGTTTCTGCAAGCATAGGATTGTTCTCTCAGATTTTCTGACGTTCGCCAGCTACTTCCTGTGAACGTGCAAGGTCTAAAACTTTTATATGCTGCAGCACATAATGTGTCGAGTCGACTGCAGAAGCCGATAACGAAACTGTAAATTTTTTTTTCCGTTTTTCGTATTGAAATGTAGCTAGCACCTTCCGTTTTTGTCAATACTGTAATTATGCAGAAGGATTTTTCCATCCGTAAATGCTATTACGAGAAACGAGTCTTTAACTAAGTAATGATAAAACAGGGACACTCCGGCATTCCCTTAATTGGAAGTAGATTGAACAAAGTTTTTGTATAGTATCATTTGTATTTTTTGTATGAAGAGTTATAAAGTACGATTAAAAAGGTTTGTGAGTCATTCGGATAATTTTAATTAAATATTCAAAAATAAAAAATTTGTCATAATTTATGACAGAGCTTGGTCCACAATTCGCTATTGCCATATTGTTATTACCGACATTCATACATTTTATACGAGAGCAGCCTATTGCCTAGTTCACACTAGGCGCGATGAGCGATGCGCGACGAGCAATAACCAATAAGAACTCTGCTTTACATCCCGTGTGAGCTAAAGCAAAGCTTTTATTGGATATCGCTCGTCGTTCATCGCCCATCGCATCCAGTGTGAACTAGGCATAAAGACACATGCGCTCGCTAGCACTCGCTAGCCAATAGCGAAGGCGAACGTGCAATTCGCGGTCGTGGCGTTATATGCGCTCGTGTTCGCGACTGGGCGGCCTCGGAGTTTTTTTGCTTCCTATTTTGTCTCGTGTGCAGCACGTCCACGGTTCACCGTGGTTCGTTCACTGACGTTTCCGCTGTGCCATCGCATGGCCGACGTGTGCGTACCGAGGCTCGCGCTCGCGTGGTACTCGCCGTGTGACTAATCGCGTTGCCGCTGAAGAGGTCCAGCTCGTCGCGATAACGTCGACGTGTCGGGCACACCGATCATACTGTAACGATCCCTCTAAAGTGAGTGCGAAGACGGAAGGCATAACTGCCACGAGCGAAGGTGGCTGCACAGCGCGTGCTTAAACTCGAGCGTTTAATGCCCGCGCGCGCGACACCGAGCGCAAGATAGAAAGAGAAAGAGAACGAGAGAAAGAAAGAGAACGAACGAACGGAACGGGCGGCCGCCCCTGAATGAATGGCTATGTCGACCACGTTCCTCCGTGGCTGACATAATCCGGTGTGAACTGGATTGGTGCGGTATTTTGTAACCACCGATAATTCTTCGACCGTAATTTTCACAGAGAGGAGGAACCTGTTCCAAGGTCCGATTCCCGGTCGTCGACGCGGGCCACATTGCCTGCTCGTTCTCCATCATCATCATCGTCCTCGTCGTCCACGTCCACCTTCGGGCGGACCAGAGCGCGCGTGGCAGCGATTAAATTCTCAGCATCTCGGGTACCAACGCGCCGTAACGTCGCGACCACGCGTCCCCACGCACATCCGCAGCGATGTCGAACGAGGAGACCTCCGCCGACCGCAACGTCGAGATCTGGAAGATCAAGAAGCTCATAAAGAGCCTCGAGATGGCCAGAGGGTAAGTAGGCCGCCACCGACGTCCTCGCGTCCTGTACTGTCAGCTGTTCCCACCATGCGAATTTCCTTGACATATGGCTTGGCAAACATGTGCTTATTCATCAAGTTCTCAATCTAGAGTTTTTGATTCTGCACAAGGACTGCTTTTGTTGCAACTGACAGATGTTAAAATATACTGTAATTTTGTTAGAAATTTATATCATGAAATATGTAAGTCTTGTCTTACATAAGCAGACTATTCCAAAATTGACTTTTAATTATTTATACAGCATATTGGTAGATGGAAGATTGATGTGTTTGTTTTTGCAGGAATGGCACGAGTATGATTTCGTTAATCATACCTCCAAAGGACCAAATATCGAGAGTGAGTAAGATGCTGGCGGATGAATTTGGTACAGCGTCGAACATTAAGTCACGTGTAAATAGATTATCTGTTTTGGGTGCAATCACATCGGTGCAGCATAGGCTAAAGCTATATACAAAAGGTAATTATCTTTTATCTATTTATGTTAATAAGAATGGGAATCTATTGTATGCACCTGTAGTGTTTGACTCTTTTTAATGTAAAATTATGTTTTGTGGTTAACTTTTGAGTCATTTAGATATCATTTATGCATTGAACATTAATCAAGCTTTATTTATGCATATTAATGTATTTTAGTGCCTCCAAATGGCCTGGTAATTTATTGTGGAACTATTGTAACAGAGGAAGGAAAAGAAAAGAAGGTCAACATCGATTTTGAGCCTTTCAAACCTATTAATACATCTTTATATCTTTGTGATAATAAGGTGTGTTTTATTTTCGCAAATGTGATATTTGTACACTGAGTAACAAAAATGATCTCCTTTTTTGGAGTAGATAGACGCATCATCCTATCAATTATAACTCACAGATAATGCACTTATGCTTATTTACATACTCCAAAAGATCTCATTTTGTTATCCTTAGTGCATATTACGAAAGAAATATGATTTGTATACATTGCGTTTTGTAGTTTCACACAGAAGCGCTCACGGCATTACTTGCGGATGATAACAAATTTGGTTTTATTGTAATGGATGGTAATGGAGCGTTATTTGGAACGCTGCAAGGTAATACGCGCGAGGTGTTACATAAATTCACCGTGGATCTTCCCAAAAAACATGGTAAGAGAAATTAAAATAGACAGCCATTTTTTGTTATTATTTCTTTTTTTTGTTCTTCAATTGGTCCTCAATTCTATAAGTGAAGTCATATTGGCCAATAACAAATTGTGAACTAACTCTTAAATGTTACATATACTTTAATCGAACTTGTCTTTTAATCAGGGGGAAACGTAATCGATGTAACAGTTATGCTTTTTGATTCAAGATACAATTGGGATTCTTACTCATAGATTAAGCGTAGCTTAAATGCAGGAAAAATCCTGCATATGTGAGTTGTGAGGATGGGATTTAACCTGGGTCCACGGATTGCTAATCTGTGGACAGAGCACTGAGCCACTTGATGCCTAAAAAAAAAATATGTGTCACAAAAAAATATTGATTTCAGGTAGAGGTGGTCAATCTGCATTGCGTTTTGCCCGATTACGTATGGAAAAACGACATAATTACGTTCGAAAAGTAGCCGAAGTCGCTACTCAATTATATATAACAAATGATAAACCTAACATCGCTGGATTGATTCTTGCGGGTAGCGCTGATTTCAAGACGGAACTTAGTCAATCCGATATGTTCGATCCAGTAAGTAAAATTCTTTTTAGAGAACCGCATTTTCTATTGTTTTATTATGTCATGGACAATACTTTGTCATAGATTGCTACTGATTTCATAATAATTTTTATGTGAAGGAATTATAAGTTCCTTATCTCTCCAACCTTCACTCTGGAAGTTCGAGCTTGTTTTTAACATTATTTATTATTGTTGAATAATGTTTATCATATTTCATAATTACACTATAATTTTTGATTATGAAGTATTATAATTTTTCAACAATTGTTATTTGGAGATGTTTGTTCTTCAAAAATAATAGTATTTGCTTATCTCTATTTTGAGATTATATTTCGTAGGCATCATTTCTATCAGAGTGGAATGTTTTCATTTAATATTCTTTACGTTATATTTATGCAAGTAGTAAGTTCGGAAATCCTGATCTGTTTAGTGTTAATTTTTCTCAAAATCTCTATATATTATTTTCAATTAATTTTTTTGAATACATTTGCGTTAGCAGTATACAACAAAATACAAACAAATTGTTTCTCTAATTAGTTTCTTAATTTATTAGTTGTTTTACTTTAATACATAATTTTTTTTCAGAGATTGCAAGCTAAAGTTATAAAACTGGTCGATGTATCGTATGGTGGCGAAAATGGTTTTAATCAAGCTATTGAATTAGCGGCCGAATCTTTACAAAATGTGAAATTTATTCAAGAGAAAAAATTGATTGGTAAATATTTATATGTTGACTAAAATGTAATGTTATGTAGTAGTAGGTCTTTATTGCTTCTCCTAGAGGTTACAGTTATATACAATTATCACTCTTATCCTAACTGAACTTATACTAATTTATCCTATCTTATCCTATTTTACTGTTTTTGTCTCTATGCAAAATGTAATGTTATGTAATATGTGTATTTAATAATATATATTGGTTTTTGTTTTGTTTAGGTCGTTACTTTGATGAAATTTCTCAAGAAACTGGCAAATATTGCTTTGGTGTAGAAGATACGTTGAGAGCCTTGGAATTGGGTAGCGTTGAAACTTTAATTTGTTGGGAAAATTTAGATATTCAACGATATGTCCTGAAAAATCATACGAACGCGGAAGAAAAAGTACTACATTTAACACCGGAACAAGAAAAAGATAAAACTCATTTTACCGATAAGGAAGTGAGTATCAAAACAATGTTGGAAATAAAAATTAAAATAAATTCGTTTTATACCTTATCTATATTTTTCATAGAGCGGGGTAGAATTGGAACTCGTAGAATGTCAACCACTACTGGAATGGCTCGCGAACAATTATAAAAGTTTTGGTGCCACTCTGGAAATTATCACGGACAAGTCTCAGGAAGGATCCCAGTTTGTTAGAGGTTTTGGTGGCATAGGGGGTAAGTTTCTTTTTTATAAATTTATTATTATTTTTAATTTTATAAGATATAAGACATTCTAGATCCTGTCTGTCGTAAAATATATAAATTTTTATATCATAAATGGTCCTAGAAAAATAAAACACATAATAAAGAAATAAAAAATAGTCAAATAAAATAAATATAACAGTAGAAATAGTGGAAAATTAAAATTAGGAAACGGTATCAAAGAAAATATATCAGATAATATATCAGAATATGTGCTAGGTTGTTTTAAAATACAATCTGCGCATTTAACTTGTTGTGAAACCTTTGTCAAGTTATGGTGTAGTTGCGTTTTATGGGTGTACAATTTTCTAAAAGCCGATAAATTAACATTGCTAGACACCAGCAAAGTTTCTTTTGTATGGAAAATAAATTTCTTCGAACCGATATTAACTATGGAGTATATCTTGGTGTATAGGAATCCTCCGCTACAAAGTTGATTTCCAGTCACTGCAGGCCGATGAGCCTCTTGATGATGTTGACCTTGATGATTACTAATTTCATCCGTGAATTACTCAGAATCGACCAGGTAGCTTTCTCTCTGTCTTGCGTGCGTTCACTTACATCTCGTGTATTATAAAGCATATTTGCAAAGCTGGACAAATTTATCATTTGCTTACTTGTTGCATCTTTATGTTTCGGTTTAAATTTTTGATAATGTAACTGTAATGATTTAATTAGAATCAAATACAAAATAAATTAATAGAAATTTTGTTAGTATAAATCTCAAGTTTGTGATTATGAGCTAAATTATTTTTTAAAATATTATGTTGACTTACACAATTTTAGTTCAATATTTTTTCCCATTTTTTCTTATCTTTCCTTGAGAAATATGAATACATTTTGTCAGTAGCATCTTATAGATATGTTAAACATGTAAACATTTACATAAATAAATTTAAGGTTTTTTGAAATTACTATATTTTGTTTTATAATATATAGAAAGATAATTATAGTGTGTGATTGTAAAATACTCTACTTTTGAGTATTTTATAAATACAAAGATAAATTTGTCCAAAAAGTTCACAATTTCTTTTATTGGGTTTCTCACTAAATAGTTTGTTTCTTCTGTGCAAATCTGTAGTATACATATGCATATGTGTCTCTTAAAATAAGTTTGAATGTGGTAATAAACATTTTTAATTTATATTTCTCAAAGTATTATATTTCTTTTTTTCTACGAATAAAAAAGTCTGAGAGTCCTCGCTGTCTTTCTTTTCTTTCTTGGTGGTAAACACATATAAAGAAAAATCTTACATATATATATATATAAATATACATATTATATATATGAGATATGGATAACTCTGTTTATATACAGGGTGAGTTGAATCTTCCAGTCTTCTATCTTTTCCTATCGCGGTGTTGTTAGATTCGTACATTGTTGGTCTCATAATTGGAATTAGTAGATACAATATACACAGTGGTGTTGATTCATTGGAAAATAGTGTTGCTTGATAGTTATATATATTACTACAAATATTTAGCCACATTCTTATTCATTTAACACATGTTATCTTCGATTTTCGTACGGTACCATCGTACACAACGAAAATCCGTTACGAATTAGAAAGACCGTGTTCACAGGAATGTGTTATAAATAAACTGATTGCTGACGCTTTGAAATGTTAGCTTTTAGGCAACAATGACAAGTTTCATTATCATTACTAAGAATATAACTACTTGCGTCTATGTCTCATCTCTATTGATGTTTATTTCATTGATAAAAATTAATTTTTAAACATGACATGTCACGTACACACTGTTTGATAATTCTTGATTCATTGTATTATTATTCACATATATATAAATTATAAAAATTTTACTGAATGGAAATACGCAATGTGCATATATCTTTTTTTTAAACTTACCGAATCTATTGTTTCTGTTCTGCAATTATAATATAAAATATGTTTTGCATGACAACTTTATAATATTTTTATTCTATCCTTTGGAAAGTAGAATTTTGTATTGCATACGTTTAACATGATTTGTTGTCAATTATCATTTTGTGTATACAGTATTTACATACATTTTATTGAACATTGAATTTATTTTATATTATTACGCTATAGACGTACAGATTAGACTACACTGATAATCACTACTGATATTAGATCGTAGCAAGCGCATGTATGTCCCTTTAATATAATTGTATATTTTAATTTGTATGATAAATATTTGAAGAAAGAAAAATTTATAATTTAAATTCTGCTTCAGCTTAACATATCTTGTTTTATATATAACATAAATGTTGATTTATATTATCAAGAAAAGAACAAAATGTAGTTTAAATTTGAAAATAATTATATGCTTAATACACATATGCAAAAATATTATTAAAATAATTATGTTAATTTTTTATTTAGATGTCTTTCGACATATACTGCCAGTTTCACAAATATGAAAACATTTATCATAAAAATTAATATTGTTATGCAATAAGAAGCAGCAAAGTAATCAACGAGATCATACATTATTACATGCTATGTCTTAAATTTTATTACAGCTTTTAATATATTTTTTTTGTTATACCCTACGCCCATGCTTACAATGAAAAGTAAAAAATGATAATGTAATATATCCCAATGCATGTTAAATAATAAGCAACATTAAGTTCATCATCACAGATAATGTACATTTTATAATTTATTAAAAATAGAATATCGAAAATTAGATATCAATCTGAAAGTTATGAAAAATGCTATGAGAAGTGTTATCTCTGATAATGAACACAAGTATCGTGCAATTATGGTGTAAAAATCTATGAGTATTTACGCTTTCACATAGCAACTGCTTAAAATAGTAAAAATATATTCATTATTCTTCAAGTACTAATCGGTATCTTATTTTTATTAGCTTGCATATTGGGAAAGGTACAGTACATGTTTTTATTAATCAATAACAAAAAATAAAAATTGATTCATTCAGTCATAATTTACATTGCAATGTAATTATAATTGATATACTTTTGTATATGTATACATTTACATATTTTCTTATTTTATTAATCTTTTACAATCATAATTTTTATTATACAATAATACGCGTATTTCAGTTATTTATTAATATTTATATATATAAGTATTAATTTATTTTAAATATATTAATACAAATTTACAAATTTTAATATTTTATTGTATATGGTCTTCCTAATCACTAAAATATATAATATTTGTGGTGTCTTATATCATTTCAAAATTAATGATGAAATGTTTAACTAATTATATGTTTCTTTTGGACAGTGCTTTCTTTGTACAATAGTTAAAAAAAATACTTTATTTAAGTTTTGTATTGTGGCGGTCTGCCACCAGAAGTCCAAGGAAGAGACCCGCGCCAATTTTCGCATGTATTCGAGACACGCGAAATCCTCTCATATAGAACCTCGATCTAAAATTCCCCCAGGCGTCTGAGGCAGGCTCCCACTACGATGCCTTACTGACAAGTCCAGTAGTGTCTGTGGAAGTCTTAGATCAGGGTTCTATATGAAAGGATTGTGCGTGTCTCGAATACATGCGAGAATTGGCGCGAGTCTTTTCCTTGGACTTCTGGTGGTGGGCCGCCACATTATAAACATTTTATAATTTTATTTTTTTATCTAAAAATATTTTATTTTTTTAGCAGAAGAAATTTTTTAATGATTACCACTTTCTTGCATATATCTTTAAATATATATCTTACAGGTATTTTGCGGTACAAAGTGGACTTTCAAAGTATGCAGCTGGACGACATCGAGACTGATGGCTTTGATTTGGATGACTACTAAGTCCATGACTCAATCGACATTTGGTTCTCTTAGCTTCGAAGAAAGCAGGGACTTTGAGTATGTTCTTTCTCATGATGCCCCAAGAAAGAAGTATAAAGAAAACACGTTTCAAAATTTACAATACAGCACGTACGATATCGTCATAAAATTATTATCTAGAGTTTATCAAACATGAAGCAGATCGTAATTAATACACGAAAGAGAAGAGCACCAGCGAATATGGCGCGGCTGATGTAATCCATGTCTGTAAAAGAAAAGGCGATTCGAAGACTGTGACACTTAATTAAGCCAGCTTGATACCTGCCTATTCTCATACATTCACCACCTTATATTACGATTATGGTCTTTAATTATTCACAGGGATTCCTTTAAACAAACTACGCGCTCTACAGTTCCGATTACAAATGTACAGTGAATGGTGGTTCGATCGTAATTTTATATTAAATTGATGTTTGTCATCTTATCATAAATTTTACGAGAAATGAGTGTTTGAGCTACAGAGTGGTTATAGCGTTATTTTGTTCAGACACAATCATGAAAGAGCTGTAATAAACTGATTATTATAAACATACAATTGCGTATCGTGCATTCTACACCGATATTTGCAAAATTCATACGGAGAAGAGTTCTGTAAATAGATGTCAATTTTTAAAAACGGCACAGTTGCCTTAGACATAAGTTGAGATCGCGTACACGATCCACGGAGTAAATGAAGTATTTCCGTCTTATGCAGTGATACACACTTGTAAACGTAAGGACAGATAATTCCTCGCAATCCTACATTGCTCCGTTGCTGGCTCTTGGCTCTTAGATTTTTGTACATTCACACAATTGTACATAAGAAACGCTTCGTAAAAGTATCGAAGTAATTTTTCATTGTTATAGTGGTGCACCTCAGTGAAGAGAAAGATATTCCCCGCAATATTTAAACGGTTACTGAAGATATATTACGAAATTTATTTTAACATTGTTAATTTAATTTGCTTATTCGTATGATGCCTCTGTAATAAATGACGCTATGTATGTATAAATGTGAAAAGAATGTAACGTGCAATTTTGGTGAAGTATCCTTTATGAAAGAATACTGTATAGAGAGCAAAGAGTTTCTCAAAGAGTCTCGAATGTTGTGAGATTTACTCGATGAAAACGATGTATCGCTATTTAATAATGTATCTACATTATTTGCGATATTGTTGTACACCTTGCAGAGACAAAAAACAGGCGCACAAGAGAACTTCATCAAAGTGGAACGTACGAGAAAGATACGATTATGCGATATGTGCACAACGAATTCCAGAACGTGATGGTTCGAAGTATTTGTATATCTGTGTATTGTCTCTCAAGATACCCAGATGTTAATTACCGGCTTAACGTTTCTTCAAATTTTTATATGTAAACATCTTTTCACTATAGGAGTCTAGATAGTTATTTATTTCTATACATCGGTGCGACTACGTTTCTGCTTAGCGGAACATCCATTTAAGTACGCAAAATAGATAAATTAAGAAATCAATAAATATCAATGCATGAAAGTGAGAGAGAAAGGGAGAGAGAGAATGAGAGGAAGAGAGAAAGAATGAGAGAAAGGAAGAGAATAGGGAAAGCCTTGTAATCTTTGTTTTAAGGTAAAGGTACATGGAAATATCGTCCACACGAGTTGCTTTAATAACTGGATCGATGACGTACTTAGATTATGGCTTGCCTATGATCTCTACAAGCATAGTTGTATAATCTACTAATATGTTCGTCATTGATTATTTTACTTCCACATATTTTGCCAGTGAAATGTGTCTTTTAATCGAAAACCAATTGTTTCCTTAACATCTCATTAGACATTACATTTTGTATCCGATAGGAAGGCAATACGAGAGCGTAATCGTTGTGAAAATTTTATCTTGGCTAATTTTTCAGAGTACAATTTTATTGTAATGTGCTTCACGTTTTTGTATATGTGTATCACACGTGCTGTTCTAAAATGAAATCTGTTTTTGCTGGTATACATGGATCATAGCTAAGGATTGGGAAAGAAAGTTTTGATGGTACTGCTGCTCATTTTCTATGAGATTTATGCTTTGTCAGGTGACAAAGAGGAAGATTGAAATAATGAGAGATCTAAAAACATTCTACATATATATCCATGTGTCAATACGAAAGAAACGACAAAAATGAATTTTTCGAAAAATAACGTAATCTTTTTAAAGTACAGCATACCATTTATTGATTAATATAATTATTAATTTATAGTTCTCTTCCACACATACGTGTATATATATATATATATATTTTGCACATGATTCACTTTAATGATTTAATGCTTTTTCAAAAAAATTAATAATTGCATATACAGAGTATGCAAGATCTACGATAAATCGGTGTTATTCAAGAGATAAGATTTTTTGGGATAATAATTAATATCTCAAATGCAATACTTGAAAGTTTGTCGAATAACATTATTTCCAATCTTCCTTTTCTCACGTATATTTTACTCGAAGTTTTATATAAAAGAAAGAGAGTAACGTGTCATCGTAATATAAAATGCCGAATAGAACTGGACAACCATAGGATATTAAACAGTACATGAGTGAAAAAATACAATCTATGTTTCTCATACAAACAGATGATTAGAGTCCGGAATTGTTACACTGGCATAACACCTCGCGAAAAATTGTATAGATCAATTGCTCTCAATTATTGCATTTTTGTTATATAAACAAGCATTTAACGTCTATAATGGTTTATGTCAACGCAATACTTCCGGACTCCAATCACAGTTCTTCATATTTAGAATTTTACTGATGTCCACCTTAGACCGTTCGTATCCCGTTTATATAATAAGAAGGGAAGGAACCGTATTTTTCTCGCCACGAGAAAGGTATAATATGGCTCTATCGAACAAAAAAACTATAATGACTTACCTCAGCCTACATATAAATCTCAAACGTAATTTAGTAATGAACGTAGTCGAGATGACATAGTGGTTTTTATACGATTGTTGTACCTGGCTGTATATCAAAACGTTTCTGCTCGCTGTGTACATTTCGGACGGAGAGAATTCAATGTATTTTATTTCAGAAATGTGCAAGAGATACACTTTTAGGATTTCTTTATATTTGTACATTTCATAAAATGAAAAAAAAAGAAGAAAAGAAAACTGATAATACTGACAATAAACAAAAGGATATCAAATGTTCTGCATTTGTAGATCTTGTAAAATGTAAAATATAGGAGTAAGTATCAATTACGGTTAGCAAAATTTACGTCTCTTTATTTTAATTAACGATAAAAAAATATATAAATATTCAGATGGCAAGTTCTACTGATCCTTGCATTTCTGTCATTATCACATAGCAAATATTAACAATAATTCTAATTAAATTAATATGTACAGGCAACGGTATCACACATTTCAATATCGCCTGCGTTTATTTTGTATACAAATACTTTATCTTTACATACTGCATAAATAAAACACGTGTTACGTGTTTGCATCCTAATTAATCATTATTTCATTTCTCTTTATAAATATTTATAATACTTATTTCAAAAGTATATTGTAAGCAAAAACATATTAATCTTCGTCCGGAACTAGAAGATTGAGATTGGCATCTTTCACTATAGAGCCCAGGAACTTTTCCTCGGCACCACGAATGGACAAGGTCTCTGCGACGATAGCAGTCTTCTTTTCGTCCATCATAGCTGCCCTGACCCAATTCGAACTACTGCACTTGCCACAGCTGTGCGATGGCATGCGGTTCAGACTGACAGTTCGGTTACCACAATCGGCGCACTTGAAGAATCTCTTAACAGCGTCCATCACGTGCAATGGATGTCGTTGTTCCTTACACATGTCCGACGCTGAGAACGCTATGTACTTGCATAGCGTGCACTTCACAGCTTTGCAATTGATCTTGAAAGTGCTCATCATTTTTTCCTCCATTCTTTCCTTGGCCTCTAGTTTGTTAAAGTACTTCTCCTTCTCTTCGTCATACGACTTCTCGATCAAGTCTGTGTGCGAGGACTTGACTTCTAGCATCTCTTTGAATTTGTCGTTTATATTCGCTTTTTTCGCACACCGCTCTTCCTACTCATCATTTTCCCTCTGACGCTTCGTGTTCTTCTCCAGTTTTTCTCTCGTACTCGCGCGGACCTGATTAGGGTTCGCCGCTTTGATTTTACCGTGCTCTTGCACCCACTTGATCGCATTCATCTTGGCGTTGCGAATCTGTTGCTTGGTAATTGGTTCGGAGAAATCTATTGTATTTTGATTGCATCCCGTTCCTAATCGCGGGCGTGAAGTTAGAGAAGCCAAACCGATCTTATCTGTATGATTGCTCGTAGATTTGCTTGGGATGCTTTCTTTCAATTGCATTGGACTGGAACACAGAATTGACCCATTAGGTGTTGATTGTACTATTATCTGCTTTGAGGGCTGCCAGTTCCTTAGTTTGTTCAATCGTTCAAAGTCTTTTTTTAATTGTTTGCTGGTCAACTCAACAGCTATCCCTTTCTTAGTATCCGTACTGTTCACCTTATGGTCTAGATCGTTTTTTACTTTTTTAATACTGTTATCTGAAGTACCCTCGGACAACAATTCCAAACGCGCACGATCCTTTTCATACAGATCCTCGTTGCGTTTGGCTAACACCGGTACGAACGATGCTAATCCGTTGTAAGGCTTTCGCATAACGGTCTGCTTATTCATGCGTTTTATCGCGTCTCCGGTGAATCCATAACTGGTATTGCTCGATTGTATTTCCGCTCGTCGTGCACACTTCTTGTATTCTTGTTTAACATGATAGATGCAGTACTCGCATCGACTTGTATTTACAATTGCGGTACACGGATCACCATTCTTTTTGACCGACTTGCATTTGCCCATATCTTTAGACCTGCCAAGAATCATCATCTTTTGAGGATTGTCGATCGACAGCGACGCTTGATCGATATTATCCTTACTCTCGAGCACGTTTGGATTGAGAATACCTATCACGCTGCCAACGATGGTTTTCCATAGTTGTTTATAGGCATTACTGAATAAAAAAATTGACACAGTCTTTACATCGTCAGACAGATCACTTATTTTCCAGATACAGTAAGAAGTTCCCTTTTGTGAGGTTCTCGTGGTTGATTTGTTGATTAACACACCGGCAATTACCCAGTCATTACGTACATTATCAGAAATAATGTGGCACTTCACTTTTGATATTGTTACAGGTATTTTGTCTTTCATACGTTCTTTCAATTCAGCAGAGGATACAAGGGGATTAACTATTCTTATTCCAAAGAAGGGATCACTATAGATATCTTTTGTTGTACTATTATCATTACCTTTTATGGCATTATTGAAATCAAATGTTTTACTCTTATTATTAAAATTAACAGTCTTTGCACTTTGTAATCTTACAGGCTGCTCAGTCTTTAATGAAGAACGTTCTTTTAATAATTGTTTTAACTCTCGTCCATAATTAGAATACTTTTGTTCTTCAAAATAACGCCTGTCTTCATCGTCAGAAGAATCAAGCTTGTCATCATAAATTTCATTGATTTTCTCATCAATTGGTTTATTTTCATTACTTATGTTACTAGATGCAGAATCTAAGAAACTGAACTGCAATTCTGTTAGAGTATTACTTGGCTTTGGTAGATCAGGCTGTTTAATTTCTTCAACCTGCTTAGATTGCTCAGTTTCTTCCGTGTCATTTGATATAAGATTATTCAGGATGTCTAAATCACAATCACTATCATCATGCTCCATGTTTCCAAGTCCTATAAAAAAAGATTTAAAAGATATAAATATGTTTATATTTGATTTAATTATATTTATTTTGTGTGTGTGTGTGTGTTTGTTCTATTTTAGTTTTTTTATATTCAAATTAAAGATATAATCTAGAAAATAAAGAACGTTTCTAAATGCTTAGATAGAGATGTCAAAAACTAAAGTAATGTCAAATGGAGTTAATTCACTTAATTAACCAATTAACTGTTCGAATTGATTATAGGCTGCTCAGTATTAAATCACACAGAATACAAATTTTTCTTCTCTATGCGTCTGATTACAAGTCGAAAAGGGATTTACCGACAAAACTTTATTTAAAAAGCTTGTATTTAAATACTCTGACATATTTTATACAATAAAATGAAAAATAGTCTAACCTTACTTACGTTCTTTTCTATTAACAATTCAACAAAAATGTTATTATCACAGGAATCATTCGCGCGTAAATGCCTTTGAATCACAACTATCGAAACATTATCCGATTTCTGCATGCAATACACAATATGTACAATCTTGTACAATTTGTACAATTATTTACACGACAAGTGTCACGATGTGTCACACCCGACGTTACCCGCCAATTCTTAGCAGACGACAATGAGAATTTATTTGCGCAGACGCCGCTTCGATCGCTTCGATATGTCGAAAATCGAATGACGCATGGCGTCGATAGCTTTCGATAATTTTCGAATTACGCTCACTTCGGACGCAAGAAACGCGCGGAACTTACCGATCGTGGAATCGCGAATTTCTGATCGTTCGTATTTTCGTCATCGTTTCACGAATTTTGCACGCAAGTAATCATTGTAGAGGCTATGATACTTAAAAAAACTTAAGACGTAAGATTTAAAGCAGTTAGCGAATTGATTAATCTTGATAAAGATCGTAAGACCACAAAGCTGCAGTAGCGAATCCATTACGTTGATTTCGTTACTGCTTAAGTCTTAAGTTTTTCTACGTGCCATGGCCTTTTAAGTGTGGCACATTGGGTGTATGAAGTAGGCATCTTGGATCGTTACTTCAGCTTCAGTATATCGATCAATTTCTCGCGACGCGTCTCCGGCAGTTTGCGCGCCCAAAATGGCGCACACCAAGTCACTTTCTTCTCGTATTTTGCTTTATTCATTCATCGTGGAAATGAGAGTGTATTGAACAAACGACCATTTTGTCACCAGGTATGTCTCATAGATAATTAATTTTATGTCAATTATACATAAATCGCTTCTTTTAATACTTTAATTAACAATCGATGGTTGACGGTAAATGCCGCCATTTTCCCTTTTCACTTTTTGCACATCGATGACAATATATTTATGGCATGGCGTGAAGAGTTTTAAATAAAATCTTTGCACAGTTGTTTCAATTCTTTCAAGTTTCTCAGATTGATATTGTTAGAAGTAAATGATTTTTATCACGATGTTGTGATTAATTAAGGATTCGAATCTTGGAGCGGTAGAATTTTATATACATACATATATTATTGATTGTTTACACTTTTATTCAATATTAATTCAAATTATATGATAAATATAATTTTTTAGTAGACATACATGTTATACATAGATATGTTTGTTATCTCAATAATAATATCGTTTTTTTTTTAAACAATATCACAGTTCGGAATTTATAATTTTATGACATACATCAAATATATTTGTTATAGCATATATGAAGTTTAATAATGTAACATAAAGTATTTTAAAACGTAATATGTTATACCTCAGTATTAATCGATTAATGTATTTTATTACGCGCGTTTTAAGAGAAAGACATATCTCCGATTTTATTAATAGTTCTTTAATGGATTAATTTACACGTTAATTTACGCACAAGATGATTGCGCGTTGTACTTGTTATCGTAGTATTTCGATGTCCTTTGCTCGAAGAATAAATAAAAAAATAAAGGAAGTCGACAATCTCTAATGATTGTTCTACTTGAGCTATCACGTACTCATAATAAATTATTTGCGACCTGCAATCGTCGCCAAATAGTCGCATGATCACTGATTCATCGTATTGTCTCCGGTGTGTAATGATGTAATTTTCTATGGTTTAATGAGATATAATCAAGTGCATGTGTCATCATATAGAGTGTCCAAGTAAAACTCTGTTTTTACATTTAATGGCGTTTACATTTGTTGATTAATTTAGCAACTATTTTCCTTTTTAAAATATTTAGAGAAAAATTAGCTTGTACTATTAGATATTAAATATTACATATAATTTTTAGTATTAAATATAGTAATTGTAGCATTTCGAAGAAGATACGAGTAAATAAGGAAACTCTGTTGTGCTGCTTAAAATTTAAGGGGTTTCACTTTTTAAAAATTTTAGTTGCAACATAATTTAAATTAAAATAAATAATAATTGTATTGAAAATTCTCTGTCCAATAATAACTTCTCGTGAAATTATATACATATTAATAAAATAAAATGAATTTTAAATTGATCACAATGTTATTAAAAAGTTACGATTATTGTATATATATATGTATATAAAAATTCTAAATATTCTCAGAAAGTATTCATATATACATGCATATTTTTTGTGCATATAAAATTATATATTTTATTACAAAAAAAATTCTATAACGATAACATTTAGTGTAAGTAAGTAGAAAAGTACACTATTTTTAATGAAGGATAATTAGCGTTCTTTGTTCACATTGGATCCACATGAATACTCGTACGTATGAAATCGCGCCACCGTTATTTATACTCACCAGCTAACGATTTTCGTAGCGAGGTGACCGCGCTTCCCGCAAGCACGGAAATCGACCAGTCTCTCCTTATGAAATATTCAGGCTAGATGTTGCAGTCGGACTAACTCGAGCAGTCAGTTTGCATCTAAGCAATTCTCGCGGATGAGGAGGCAAGCAGCCGGTTTATCGAAAATACGTTCTGGAAATGCTTAATCGAAAGTCTTGCTGTATTAACTTTTGGCAACTTGACACTATTTCTCTTTGCGGATCAATAATTAGGATGTGTTATTTTTATTTTAAGTATTTAAGGCCGCTTTCCTATGAATATCGATTCTTATTTCAAGACCATTTTAAGTAATGCTTTAAAATGCTAATAAAGCTTTCTGATTGGTTCATGATATCTAGGACTGTATTTAAGACAGTTTTAAATATATAAGAATCGACTATGAATGCACCGGCTTAACAAAATAAGTATCGATATCGCTTAAAGTAATGCATATAACATCTATCGTTCATATGGTATTCTCGAAAAATTCGAAGAATATAACAGAATCTAATGGAAATAAAATGGGAAGGATTGTGATTTTAATTATTCAAATAATCTCGAATAAGATAATTAATTTAAAATATATATATATATATATATACAGTCCTTTGACAAATTTTTTTATTATTGAGAACATTTCTAGTAGTAGTTTAAAATTATAAAATTATATTATTATTAAATTTATAGTTCATATAAAATAAATGTATCAAACAAATTAAGCTTTTGCTGTTGGCCACGTTTTTCTAGGTAAATAATAAAATATAATAATTTTTAAATTACAAAATTAATGACCGTAAATTTAATAATTTAGTAATAAATGTTATTTTATTTTGCTTTATATATATTATGATTATTCACTTGACGAGTGTTTTTACAAAAATATATGTAGTATTATTAAATATCAAGCGTTTTCATGTGGCTGTTTCGTGAAAGTGGCAGTTACTTTAATCTCTACGAGATGCTACCGTATTATGCTATGTATTGAATAGTAGATAAATGTTTCCTGCGTACGCACACTGTACAGTTATCGTTTAACTATATATGCTGGTATACAGCTTACACTTAATAAGCACGTTAGGTACCGACTCATTATAGTATCTCTTTGCATTCTAATGTAGGTTCTTAAAATCTTCGTGATTCTGAATAATGCTTAAACTATTACACGTAACCTATTTTCAAATTAAAAACTTGTTATAATATTTCTATCGTTTATGATAAAATAATTATTGGGAAATTAATTAAGACGTTATCAATTTTTATTTAATTTATTTATATAATACGTGGAAACTGGAAAGATCCATTTTGTGCACCTTAAAATTGAAGATTCTTCAAGCAGAGAAAATATTGACAACAATGAGTAAAATAAATGAGGATAAAATAATCTTCTGGCATCCCCCCCTCTCTGGAGCATTTTCTGTATACGCATAGCTTTTTCATTAAAATTTCATGCAAATGTAACTTGAAGAAGACTTGCATCATAAAGTATACGGAAACTTTCTTTGACTTTGGTTACGATGTCGGATCTAGTTCCTCATAAAATAATAAACGCGACGCGATGATTCTGCCCAAGGATAGAGAAGTAATTGCGCGAATTGAATAAATTATTCCGCATATTTTCGTCGATCGGCCGGTGTATGTATGCCGATGCACTTGGTGCCCCGTGGTACCATCTTTCGTCGGTCGATTGGAGCAATAAACCATCAATAATACAGTCTACTTGCTACAGCGTACTCAAACACGCAGAATATTCATGCATTTACATGCCGGGAAGTAATAAACTTGCAACTTGGTTGTTTTTCCTCGCGATTGCATCGTTGATTGCGACGTTGCATAGAAATTTGCGACCTGAAGAAACGAATATTTCGATTACACCAGAAATAATATCATTGACAAGCGAATGTACTTTATTCCGTGGTCTAATTTTGCTAAATCGATACGTCAAGTGGCACGAGAAAGAAAGAAACAAGAACAAAATATTTTTACAAAAAGGAGTTCTTCTTTTGCACGAAAGAATTACTAAACTTTTAAACATACGAATGTTTAGATATTATTTTAACGTAAATTTAATTAAAGAGAATATATATTTATATAAAAACATTATCTCCTGTTATCGATTTTATATCTTGGAAAAATGCTTGTTGTATTATACAGAAATAGTATTATCATATTCTAATATTTTCATTTACGTGCGTGCAATTTATCATGATATAAAGCTGAAATATTATATGTCAGGCAGCTATCTTTTTTCCGTAATCATTGTTCTCCAGTAATTAACGATAAATATTTCTTTCCCAGCTGATAGTTGTGAGTTTTTTTTTGTTGCTTTAACAAATGCGATGTTTATCATTCTTCTACGCAGTCTGACCTATTAAAAAAGAAAATATACCTCGGACAACCGTTGTAGCGGGATTTTTTTCTTTCTTCATACCGCGTTGTTTGCTCGCGTGCAACGGGATTCTAGTGTCATTCCATAATTCTGGAACTAGTTGGAACAAAAGCAGCTCACGTATCGTCCATCTGCCCCCTTCCTTTCTGTCCCTCCCGCCTCTTTTCGCCGGTCTTGTTTCTGAATCATCTGCGACACAGCCGCGGGCATCTTCCACCTGCTAATCTCGAGGAAAGCTGCGCGTTCCAAGCGGCTTCCACCTGTTAGTTACGAAGGAAAGCGTGTAGTCACGGAGTCCCTCGTGTAGAACGAAACTGCATGCGCCGTGCATCGCTCTTCCACCCGTGGCATCTGCGCTCTCTCTATAGCGAGAAAGAGAAAGAGAGAAGAAGAAGAACACATACTACGAGTGCATAACACGGTGTGCTTCGAAAGAAAGTACACCATTACCTTCGACGCATCGTTGCACCTCGCGATTTGCTCCTTGAAGCACCGACGCGGGTTCTTTCATGTGCGAACGAATCAGAATTTTTCATAATACAATTGAATTCCATCTTTAAATTACGTGTAATATCCATACTTCCTAGGTTCGAGCTTTGTAAAATAAAAAGATTTTCTGAGAGATTCCACTTTACAATGGAACTACAAGAGAAAAGAATATAAGATATATATAATTTATCATTATATATATTTCTTTATTAATATATCTTTCTCAATTAATTAGAAAGATCTCAATTAATTTGAATAATGTCCGCAATTTTATAAAATAAAGTATATTTAAAAGATCTTTAAAGTATTTATAAAATATTTATTCAGAAATTCAATAAAAAATGTTAATCTGCATTTTTTTTATATGCATATACTTCGCATTAGCCTTTGTTTTTGTTGATAACTGACTATCCCTTCATTGCACGCTTCTTCGCCTTCAGTCGCCTTTTGTAACAAGCTCGGCGAAGAGATTTTCCCCCGGGACATGCTTCTCCCTTGACCTCTTTGTTGTAACTCATTTTAATAACGCAACTTCAATAATTATGGTTATTATAATAACGGTACACGCAGTAAACGTAGAACCAAAGCGTTCGTCATTACAACTTTTAACAAAACTGATTCTCTTTTCAAAAATTTTTCCTTTTTTGAAATAAAATCTCATAATATTTAAAGTAATTTATGTACAAATACTAAGACATTCTGGTTTATAATTTGTAAATAACATCACGCTCTTTTTATCCATCAATATATGTATATCTGTTTTATTAAGAACAAATATTTGATAAATAGACAAAAAAAGAAGTAAATATGCAAGTTAATAAGTATGTTATTAAATTGGAAAAAATTATTAAGTATATACCCGTTACGAAAAATTATATAGGTATGTAAACGTTTGTTACGATAAACAAATGTTATGATTAACAATGAAAATGACTTTGAATGTATCTTTTCAAGTTTTTATACGTTTCTTACTTAATTTTCATTCCAAGAGAGTATCGATTCACATAAATTAAATTAAGAAGTTAAATAAAACTGAATACATCTATCTGTATTTGATTAAAATTGTAGCATTTTAGTTGCACGTTGATTCCATTTCTTAAATTGATTTTTTATTTAATTATTATTTACAAAAGATGTTACAAAAAATGAATTTTAAATTATATATGTTAATTTTTTCTTATTATTGTTTCTTGTTATTGTAACTTGAAGATGTGAGGAATATTCTCAGAAATTTCTTTTCTCAAAGATAATAATCCAAGAACACGTGCGGAGAGACCTCAACGTACCCCTATCTTCACGCATTTCCCCTTGCAGCAGCGGTCATCCCTTCGTCGAATGCAGCTCCGTTTTCCCGTCACCTTTTCCGGCGGTGAGTCGCGGCAGAAGGAGGGGTCCGTCGATGGTCTCTCTCCAGGCACGCGCCTCTCGCTTCTCTGTCCTCCTCGTCTGAATCGTGAACGATCCGTTCTCTTCCCCTCGTACCCTTCGTCGGCGCTCGATCCA
>NW_017274954.1:1521807-1534040 GCF_001594065.2 Cyphomyrmex costatus | reverse complement strand
CCCCCCCCCCCCCCCACACACACTCTGCCATCCACCCACTCACCTACCCCGACCCAGTGGCCCGCGGGCCACCCCCACCCCACCCTCGCGGCACGGCGACCCCGCGCGTCCGTCTCACCGTCATCGCGCTGGTTCACGCTCCGTCAGTCTGTCGGCAACCTGCGTACCAGTCGTGTCGCAGCGTTCACGTAACAAAATTCTTATTATTATTACTACCACTCTCTTTACTTGCCTTGAAACTTGATCGGTGGTGTGTTCATTCTCGTTTCCGACTTCGTTGCGCGTATTTGATTTTTCGACACCGTCCTATCCCTTTCAATTACGTTTTCACGTCCAGGAGCTCTCGCGCTCGTCGAAGAAATCGCCGTTGCCGCCGCCGCCGCCGCATACGTCCGCGCTCGCGCATGAAACTCACCACGACCCGCGATTGTACGTGCGCATCATACAGGGCGCACCGATAAAGTGATCGAGAGACAGAAAGCTACCACGAGGGAGAGAGGGAGAGAGGAGCACGAAAACGTCAAGTACGAAGCGATCGTCTGCAAACCTTATCCGATTGCCACTGGTATTGCCTACGAGCGTCACTGGCCTTTCCGAGTATCGCTACGTGCCAACCATTCGGTACGTAGCAAGTCGTACCATCAGTACGCCTCGCGCAACCTCGTCTTCGTCGTCATCATCGCCGTCGCCGTCGTCCTCTTCGTCGTTATAGAGTGCAGCCGCGCGACGCAGCAGCGCTGGAGTTCATCACCCGAGACGTCATCAGACTCATTTCAGCCGGTGCACGGGTCACCGTTCACCGATAGATGAACACCATCCTGCTTACAGGAAAGACATCGCCGTTGCTGCTACCCTGCTCCACCTCCACGCTGCTGGTGTATCGATTGCTCTAAAATAGACGCGTGGGAACAACACCTGCAGGCCAGGCGTATACACGTACACACATGCCGTTCGCAAGCGCATAAACGCGCGCAACAGACTACACTCGTCTGTGTTTCACGCTTCGTACACACTCATACATACGGCACGTTCGTTCTCTCTCTCCCTCCCTCCCTCCCTCCCTCTCTCTCGCCCTCTCTCGCTCTCTCTCTCTCTCTCGCTCTCTCTCGCTCTCTCGTCGTTACGCTGCCACGACCCTCTCGCAGCAGCAACGTGTGACAGGTGCAACGACGGCGACATCGTCGTAGGGTGGTCGGTGGTGGCGCTGGCGAAAAGCCGCAGCAGGAAACGGAAGAAGAAGTGAGTCGGCTCGGGGTTGCGAGAGGACGCGAATAAGAAGAGAAAAAAAAAAAGTAGAAAAAAATCAAGAAGGGAAAACAGAAGGAAGAGAAAAGAAACCGGTTGAAGGGGCGAGAGAAGGACCCAGATCAGGGAAGGAGAGGAGGCGTGGAGAAGAAAGAAGAGGGGGAGGAAGAGGAGGAGGAGGAGGCGGCCGCGGCCCCCGTGTTTCTTGCGAAGGGAAGGTTATTTTCCAGTGATACGTCCTGGAGGCGCCCGTCGTCTTCGCCGGTACAACCATAACGCCGCCCGCTTTAAAACGACCGAGACGGGACACGGTGGATTCATCGCCGCCACCCGCTCGTACCGCAGCCCCCGGCAACCCCGGACCGTCCGGCAAACTCGCCTGCATCATGGACGCGCCGCTATCGCAGAGCATGGACTCCGTTAACACGGTGGCCACCGGCGAAGACGAGGTAGGTGTTCTGTATAAGGAATGTTGTTTGAGGCGCCGCGACGGCGGCGGCGCAGCGCAGCGCAGCGCCGCCGGTCCGTACCGTGTACGATGGCCGAAGGGGTGGAATCCACCCCTTCTGACGCACTCCCTCTGTCTCTCTTTCCCTACCCGTCCTTCACCATAACTCGCGATCTGAACTGCCTTCATGCTAGTTTTTTCACGAGACTATATCGATGTATATATTTTTCTTCCTGAACCTACCCCTTACTTTCGTTCGCTTCGCATCAAAGGAGGGGAATACCTGAATGTCAGATATCGCGTCTTCTTTTCTTTTCCTCCATCAAGAGGTTATACTGGTCGTCTCTCCCCTCATTACTCTCTTTCTCTTTCTTCCGTCCTTTCTCCCTCGCACTTCTATATTATCGCCATATTGGTCGGTTCTTCATCCCCCTTGCTCGCGTTTGTATATACACGTTTGTCTCCGTTACTCGTTCCAACCCTCGCGCGTCATAGCGCGCGCAAGCGCGTAGTGGGGTACTCGCGTAGGCTGCTGACACGCGCGTACCTCCGCGCCGCGTGTAGAATGCCGCTCATTAATGATGCACTCGATGCAAGCTTAATACATCATGCATGCTCGAAATGGTCCAACGCTAGGCATAGCAAATGTAATAATTAAACAAAGACTAGAAACGTATTTCGTTTATAAATAATTATAATTGTTAAGGTAGAGACGTTTCACAAATTCAGGTACACGTTGAAATATTCTCCTTGATAACACACAATTTCAATCATATTTTATGACGTTTTCTATCAATTGATTACAATGATTTCGCTCGAGTGATAGAGAAATAATGATCATCGACGCATAGAAAATTATTAGAAATGGTACTTTAATTTGCATCACAGTTCTCAATAATGATTCATTATGTTATTATAGCGGAGATCGTCAGATATTCTCCGATGAATAATTAATAACGATATTAGGAATTAATTGGAATTAGTGTATGATTGTGTATCGAGAAGCAAAATGTAAAATCGATTACGAAACAGAGAAGCGCGAAGTTAACAATTATATGTAATTGTACTATCCATTATGCTCGCGTGGTATATAACGCGCATTCATCAGGATCCTTTGTTCTTCGTGATCAACCGTAACTATATAATCTTACGCAATTTTTCGCGATTGCTAACGTATTCTTTGTAGAGCGGGCAGCTGGCATGACGCAACTGTTCAGAGTTGAAACAGTTGTACGACGCAACTGTACATAGAGTGGAAACAAATCGTATTTTTAATTTACGATGCCGTATGGATTTCAGATCGAAAACTCGGTAGAGAAGTATTATGTGTTATTTACAGTGCGAGTCGCAGAAACTTTGTTTTATATTAATTTTCAAACCGCTCCAACGAAGTTTCTGCGTCGTGTTATTGTATAGCGTACTTTATTGCAACAACGGCATACGTCAAGAATATTCAAGAATGTCGTAAAACTTCTCAGGAAAAAATACGAACATAAAAATAGGAGTCACGCGAAAAAGCGTAGATGCGATACATTAAATTTTTATACGTTGTATTCGTTGAAATGTTTGGGGTTTTAATGTTTCATAGCATACGCTATCGTATGCTTTCAAAGTAAATTCGAAATTTTTACGATCTTAAAGCAACATTCTTTAGATACGTAACAAATTATTGCACTAAAGTGATAGATATGTCAAAAGATTTACATTCATTATGTATCTTTGTCAACATTATACATTTAACAATTAAAAAATATTAATAAGTTATGAGTTAGATATGGAAATGGAGTATTAAAGAATTTTTGTTTATTAGTACATTCATCATAGATACATTCATCAAGTTAAAAATGATTTTCCGGAAAGCAAATTAAATTTTGAAAATTATTTTATTATATATATATATATATTACTAAAGCAAATATTAGTTCTAATAATTCATCAGCAGTTTATTTATTGAATTATTGATTCACTTTAACTGAAACTACTTAATTGGATAAAAATTCTGCAGCTTTGATTATAAAAGATGAATCTTAGGCGAGTTACGATTTGAAAAGCTCTTATTATTTCGAAGGAATAAATTAATACAGTCCTGGCTACTTCGATAAATTATAATGCCGCGCAAAGCTGTCGTTGCGCAGCATTGTATATACGTGTATAAATATATAAAATATATATACATATTAAATATAAACATATATAAACACACACACATATACGCGTCTCGTGGTGTGGAAGGCGGGAATTCGATCGCGTGCTTGCCACGACGGAGTGTGAGCCTCGCAGGTGACTCGGTTTCACCGGTGCGCTCGATCGGACGGCTGCTTACTCGCTCGCTCGCTCGCCCGCTCGCTCGTTCGCCTGCACACCCGCCTGCCCTCTCGTCTGCCAGGCTGGCTTCCTTCCTCGTACAGGCACAGGCAGGCGGCCACCTGAAAGAGTGACGCCGCCACGCCGCTCCACACTACGCTCACTATTGATTTTTCCGCGACTGTGCGAGAGGGCCACCGAGGAGGGCCCGCCAGCACGCTTCGCGCTATGTCACATCATGCGGGAGGTGGATTACGCCTCGTGACTGTAACGTGGGTACCAAAGACGTGTGTGTGCGTATATACGCGTATATGTCGTATACGTGGGCAGCATACATATACGGGCAAATGATTTGACTTAGGTCGCAGAACGTACCGGGTGGCGACCCCAACGAAGCGTAACCAACGAACCTGCCGTCCGTTTTTTTTTTTTACTTCGAAGGGTCAATCGATTCACACAATGTTTACGATGGAGCAGATGCTCATGGGGTATCACATTTTGCACTGTCAAGTTTTCAGCTGAAATATTGTTTCTTCCAAGAGGAAAAGTTAGAAATTTATATAGATCAAGAAATCTGTAAATTAACCGTGAAATACGTTTCCATTTATTAACCTTTCTACACATTAATTTTATTACTTCATTTAAGTTGATTTTAATACTATTTATGTTGTGCTTATTTATACAAAAAGCGTCTTATTTGTTTTAAAGTTTATTTATAGCAAGTTTAATGCGAGAGCTTTTATTGCTCTATTTATGAAAGAAGAAATTATTTTCTTTATAATTATATAATGTACATATATACATAGAGTGAGTTGTCTTTTACTTATTTAATTCTTTGTGACTAATTTATTAACTTAATTTTTCTTCTTATTGTTAATAAAGATCTCAGGTAACATTTACCACAAGTTCTTAAATTTATCATCAAATATTTCTGCAATTTTATTCTTGAAAAGTATTTTTTATCGCTTTTGTTTTACGACTTTTTTTATTGAAGATAAATCAATTAAATAGAATACATGAACGTATAAATCCGAAATTTTCTAAAGTTTATTTATTTTTAATTCGTAAATGTATATTTTATGAATTAAAAATTTGTAAAATTAACAAATCATGAAAAAGTTATTATTATACTATAATCTTTCTGAATTTGTTAAACTCATGTCATTCGGGTTTGTTTCAAAAAACGAATTCAGATAGGAAAAATAATAAGTGAATGTTTATTCGAACTATTGTTTTGTCGCGGAAAATTTCATATTTCAGTCAGTCTTTCATTTGGATGACGACGCGTTCGCTGTGCGACGAGTTCGTGATTATAACGAGGAAATGCTTTCATGCTTTTCCCTGTTAATCGAGAAAATGAAATTCACGAACAGGTTATGGCTTTTAATACGAGCGTCGATGTCCTACGAAAGTTGACGTCTACAATAACGCGGTATTAACTTCAAAACAGAATTGTAGCTTGAGTACGTATGGCATAATAATCACTTTAATTAGTTTTAATAGTAATAATATTATTTAGAACATTACAATTTTGCATGTTAGTGAAACATATGTTCCAAATAACAATAGTTAATAAAAATTATTATATTTTCATTGTTTTTCTTAATTCGATAAAGTTGTATTCATTTTACGTAATGTAATAATTTTTATCGTAAGATATGATAAGAAGGTTTCTAAAAAAATATTTCTTGTTTATATTACAATATTAATTGATCGTATAATATTTCAACTAAATACAGTTTTTAATAAATTTTTGAAAGGATATAGAGGCCATAAAAATTCAGTTATACAATGTATGCTAAAAAGACAAGTAGTTCAATTTAGGTTCAATATCTATATGTTTACCGCGTATGTTCTCATTATATCAATCGATATCTTTTGATTTCGCTGAAATTTTGCGGTGCACGTGTGTGACTGCACTCAGTGCGTGCCATAATTCTCAAGATTCACTTACAGACGTTACTCCGCCGACGAGACACACTGCAAAAGTGCAGCGGCGCGTGAAAAAATCCACAAAGATATTTTGAATTCGTTAGGCAAACGAACGATCGCGCTCGAGTATACATACAACGGTATTATCCTCTTAAAAGCGGGGACGGTGGAGTCCACATTATGCGTTAACCTTTATCGATGTGTGCAGGTGCATGCATAAAAAGTACTGGCTGGCTAGGCCGCCCCTTGCTATTTCTTTCGCTCTCGTTTTCGTCCTTCTTTCTGTCTGCTCCGTGCGAAAAGCAAATAGGGAATTGGGCTTCGAATTCTCAAAGCTGCACGCTAATGCATTCGGATGGACCGAAATCTCGGCTGGGAACGAAAGCGGAATAAATACGCGCAGTTATACGGAGAAATCTTTGAAATTGTAGTATACAGGTAGGAAGGGAAGAGAAGCGTAATAAGCGTGATGTGAACGAGAGTGGAAAGTTTATAAGAGAATTATTCTTGTTTTTCGCGGCTTATGATTGCTCGACGAGTCATCGACGCTTTTAGCACGACAAAAATTAAATGTACTATATATTATTTAAAAAGTACATTTTGAAAACTCCTGATATAATTTTTAAATATTATACTTATCATTTATGTGTATCGAGATAATTATAAAACTATCTTTCACACAAATAATTTTGGATCTATAAACTTATAAAATGGATTTTTTATTGATTTATTTTGGATCGTGTAATATATTATAAAATGTATAATTTTGTAATCTTTTAGTTTTGAGATTTGAAGAGATTTAATTTTTATTTGATGTTTTTATTATATTGAATTTAAAAGAAGAATATAATTATATAATTTGAATAATTAATTTCTGATAGTGTTAGTTATGCTCGAAGTAATCTGCATGATTCTTTCGCTTTTCATGTGTCACGTTGTATTGGTAAAAGTCACGAGGAAACTTTGAACACGATGCCTCTCGCAGTTGATTCGTTTATCGACTCTTGATAATTTCACGATCGAATCAAGTTGCCCGCTAGGAAGTCGGTAGCTGCTGTAGTTAGAAAGTAGAACTCGATCTCTCGGTCGACTGTCGTGGGAGAAAACTGATACAGAAAGTGGATGCACTGCAAAAAAAGTACGTGGTTAAGAGACTCTCGCTTCTCACGCCGAGATTTTCCGTGTACCTTTTGAGCTGTTTGTTAATGTTTTAAAAAATTTTTCTTTATTTTTCAAAATGTTTAAAATTTTGGAGATGTAAATGATTCGTTACATATGCTTTTATTAAAATATTGTTTTACATTTAATTTTAATTATGGTGTAAAATCACATACGTTAAGAATATCAAGAGTTAAGTTAAAATATGCAACTGACAAATTATATAAAATCAAAGGTATAATTTAATAATTATAATCGTTTCAATAAAAATCACGTATTGAAAAAATTCAAAATATTTCTGTAACTGAAATTTTACGATTACAAAATATGCACATGATTTAGAAAATGTACATAATTTATATAAAACGTTTTTATATTTTCTAAAATAAGAACTTTTAATGAAACAATAATATTTAATGAAATTAAAAATCGTTATTTATATTTCTCTAAATCTAATCATTTTTAGATTATAAATATTTTATCTTAATATTAAAAAATTAATAAAATATATAAGTACATATTCTGAAGAAGTTTATTTATAAAATTAGTACCATGACTCGTAAAGCACAAGTTAATTCTCGCGATTTCTCATTACTGCTGCTTCAATGTTATAGAATTTATTTTATCGTAGGAAGCGGAGAGAGTATACGCGTGACACGTAGAAATATTTTTTATATTACTTATCTCGCGTTTTAAAAAAGGCGCTAGCGGTTACAGACGATTTACCGTGTTTAACACTTGTGAGCGGGAAATTCTGAAATCTTTGGACCGTTACGAGCAGCTGTTACCGCGTGCGCAACTTAAACGATCGATCATCGTGGTTGAGGGAAATAAAAATAAAAAATCTGTCCGCTTCAGTGGTCATCATCGGTGATGTTTAAACTTTTTTAACCAATACCGGAAGTTGGATGTTTAGCAGTTATGAGGAAGGGAGTCGGGAGGAAGTCATCGCACGTCAAAGAATAATCCTCTTTCCTTGACCGCTCTCGTCTTCCTGGCGATGGGATTTGTTTGCTGGAATGTGTTGGTGGTAAAGGAACCTTGCTAAATCGATTTGCCACGAATCCGATATGGGGTTGGCGAGATTGACGATCGACGGTCGCTAAGCGACAGAAGTCTTGGTTTTCACGAAATTGACGATGAAGGCGCGAGTGAATCGATAAACGTGACTGAAAGTTTAATCTTGCTTCGAACGATCTTCTCTCGTTTAACTTATCTGTTCGGGACAAATTTAAGCAAAATATAGAATGAATCCGAGTAAATGTGGCAGTGGGATACATGATGAATATAGAATATGCTCGCTATGATAATAATAGATGAATTTTAAAATAGCAAAATTGACATAAAATCTTGATTAGAATTTGAATTTGAAATAATAGTCACTAAATATTAAAAAAGTGACCTATAAGTATTAAAAATACCGATTTTATTATTGGAAAGTCTTCTCTATTGTTTTACATGTATTCATTTATCATGTTTAATGTTTGTCGTTTGTTTTACTGGAATATAATCGTACACATAATGATCATAATATGAGTTAATACAAAGGGCATAATGTACAGTTAATAATATGTTAATAATGTTACGTAGAGTTAATAATATGTTAATGGAATAATACGGAGTATATCTCTTTCAATAATCTAAATCATGATAAATGAGTAATTTCTAAAGATAAAGTTGAATACCCTTTATACTTTTGCATTTTTTATGAGCATTTTATTTAATTTTGGGAATGTATTTTTTTTTAATTTAAAGAATTAAGTTCTTCTCAGAATTTTGAAACGTGAATATAGATTTATATGAATATTAAACCAATTTAAGTTCGATAGATGGTTGCTTTAGTCTAGCGATTTGGAATGATTGCTGTAAGTTACGGCAACGCTAGATATTCGGGAATGGAGTTTGTTTGAGTGCAATAACCCTCTCGCTGGCCTTTTTCTTTTCTTCGTTAGAAGAGCACACCACTCGTTTCGCAAGAAAACTCGCGGTTCTGCACTGCAATCGTTGTGATTACGTAAACCAGCATTATTATACTTTTACATTGTAAAGAGGTTACAATTCTCGCGTGCAGTTGCACTTGCAATGACGTGCGTCCGAAATGAGCTGCCGTTTCCGTAGAAAATTCGCCGTGAGAACACACGCCCTGTTTACTTCTCCTCTCAGTCGGGGAATATCTCGATCTGATCTTTCTTGAATTCTGTTTGAGCGAGTAATTAGCCTAGAGAGAGAAACTAGCAGTATCTGCGAGAGCAGTTCCTCTATACGTAAACAATCTACTAATTGAACGACTTAATTAAGCAGTGTATGTTAGTATGTACTAGCTTAATGTATTGATCGTTACTAATTATAGTAACACCTAGTAATAACGATGATTTCGCAGAATATGATATAAAAGAAAATATGAAAATTAACACCTATACAAAAATTTATTAAATCTTAACATATTTTTTGGATAATACTAAAAAATATAAAATATGTATTTATAGTAAATTAATATTTACGCAATAAAAAAATAATAGTTAAATAAAATTAATAGTTTTTGTATTGAGAATAAATATATGTTTACATTTCATAAATATTTACTTATAATTATTTAAATATTTATTACATATTTAGCATATATTATAATTTGTAATTTTTATCTTTTAAATATATTCAATGAATCATATCTTTATTATGCAAAATATTAAATATATAGGTAAAAAGAAATAGTAAGAAAACAGACAGGTGCTTATTTTAGAAATATAGAATAGAGACGAAGTGTTCCACGGAAGTTCTCGCAATATTTTCCCACGATTTTAAATTATTTCAAATTTAAATTAGCACGATGTTTTTAATCTCTATAAGAAGCGTATTGTAATGCGATGAATAATTTCATAACGATGTAGTGAGCGAACACAATGAGACTCTAAGTTGTTTCAAGTTGTTACAATTTAGTTGCAAACGTATTTTCGTCAACTTTCGCCAAGTAAATTACGGAACGCTTTCATGAATTCGCGCAGATGCGCGTATCGATAATTAAGCTACGAGCGGAACGAACTGGACAGCTTGTTTCTTTTTTGCGAGTAATCTTCTCGTTGTCGCAGTGTCAACGTCGAGAGATTCCCATTGTCCCGTGTCGATTCGTTCTGACCTCCTTACTCACCGACGCGACGCGGCGGGAAAGACTTTCTCGGCCGAATTTGTTATCGTGGTTGCCCGAGGAGACGATGCGGGATCGATACTCGATCGCCGAGGAAATCTGCGCGTGCCCGAAGATCGTCGTCGAAATACGGACTCAGGTGCATTCCTATTAACTTTTGCATTTGTACGTCTTTTATTCGAATCGTGAAAATCTTTGTTATTATTCTTTGTTATTGTTCTTTTATTAAACATTTTTTTCTCCAAAAGATTCGTAAAATGCAGTATACCGCGATTAACAAAGAAAGAAAATCTACTATTTCTTAGTTATGAAAAGAGAGCAACGTTGATTAATTATTTTGGCTTTTAGTATATTGAACATTAAATTTTTCACACATTGAGGGCAAAAAATGTTTGGCTTACAAAATATTCATTTTATTTAATATATGAATTGCGAAATGTGAATTTTATTTAACTATTATGATAGTGGTGCCATGAATATCGATAGATTTTACTCAATATTGATGGTCTCGTTATTATCGCAAAATTACATTTCTACATACCAATGCTGCTCGAAAGCGAGTTAGAATGCACTGCCTCGTATTCAATCATCTAATTGCCTGCATAGCCAAGCTAACCGTAAATCCCAATCGTATACAAAATGGGGCAACATTGACTAACGATTTATTAGTCAGACAGACGTGTAACCACTTCATTATGGAACGGAACTGCCGATCGGGCATGAGCGGGTTGCGGAGGAGTGGCGGTCAAAATTTTGAGTTCGTGATTGTTCGAGTTCTCCGCAAGTGGGTGGTTGAATTTAATTTATGTGACTGGCCTCTAACACGTTGGATACATGTTATGCAAACAAACAAACGGATTGTAATAACGACTGTTCGGTAGCGCTTGTTGTTGGCGTTAATGCACGCACTGTGTCGTAAATAATACAAGGTTTTTCGTTATCGAATGACTGTACAACTATTAGATCGCGTTACGTGAAGGGAAACTGAGAGTCATCTTGCGTGAGCATAAACACGAAACACAAGTAACTTCGTATAGTCATGCGAAAACGTTGTTTGCTACAGCGAGTCTCATTCTAATTCTTGTGCGTGATAAAGGAATGATATAAATTTAATAATGCTTTCTTATTTATTATCAAAATGTAATGAGAAGTCGACTGAATACATATATTAATAAATTTGAATATATATAAATTATATTTCTAATCTTATCATTGTAGGATATCAATTCTAATTTGATAAATAATAATTTCTACTGGTAAAAAATATAGCAATATATATTTTGAACTTTATAGCTCACAATCTTGTTATAATTTTGTTTTTGCAATATGTTCGTGCTTAAGTTAACGTGTTCTGTTTAAGCCAATTATAAATATTCATTTATATACAATATTTAGAAACAGATTAAACAATTATAGAGCGAATTATATAATTAAAATGAAACTTAATGTTACAATTTAAGTAACATATTTCATTGAAATAATTTGTATTAATATCTCAATCTTATATCAAAATTAATATTAAAATGTTTCATTATGCATGTGTTGAGTACCACTGAGTCCGCTGTCGGTAACAGGAGCGGCCGCGGGCAACATTAATGAGCGGCAGCGTTCGTATGCGTAATTTCTCCATGCTGTATCGATAAATTGAGTTGTTCTCTCATCGTAGAATGACCGAGAGGTCCTCTCTCGTCGTTGTTGATCGTTCGACCGTCGGTTCTCAGTTTGCAATATTGTAGCGCGCACGCAGCGGACGTATTGAATTTCGTACTGCTCGCGGGGAATGATTGTATAACGATGAACAATGGGACCTGGGACTCTAGCGGGAGAGCATTATGGCAGAGCGGATGTTGTATAACGGTTAGCCAGCGAAGAGGAACGAGACGGGAGCAGCAAACCGTAAACGCCACGAGCGTTCAACCTCTCTCTCTACGTGTTTGTCTCTGTTTCCCTCAGTTTTTCTTTCTCTCTCTCTCTCTCTCTCTCTCTCTCTCTCTCTCTCTCTCT
>NW_017274954.1:1429921-1521709 GCF_001594065.2 Cyphomyrmex costatus | reverse complement strand
TCTCTCTCTCTCTCTCTCTCTCTCTCTCTCTCTCTCTCTCTCTCTCTCTCTCTCTTTCTTCTTTCGTTCTCGTTCTTGTTTTCGTGCAACGACGTTATTCGAAATAATATCAAACCCATGGAAAGCATGGACCGCGTTTCGCACCTGTCAGATGCGTGCATGACGGTATAGAATAGAGTGACATTCGTGTTTCTTTCACGAGTAAAGTAAAGCATACGGTTATTGGTCGTTTATTTGTCGTTTTGTAAAGCGACCGTCGGAACGTTTTATTAGAAATAATGCGTAACGATAATAAAATTTATATCTGCGATTATCAATAATCTATTTTGTGCAAGATGATTTATTTTCGTGGAGGAAGTAGCAAATATAAACTTTGCGTTTCATCGAGTTTGAGGAGTAAAATGAATGAGACCATACAAAATTATTGATTAATTTTGAGATTCTATTTCTTTTAAATTTATTTATGATTTATTTCATAAAAGTAAGAATTTTTTTGTTATTGTGAGGAGAAAATTGAGCAAACATACATAGCTTTGAACAGAAAGTCATAAATTGAAGTCGCAATAACTGTACAACTTATTTAAGGGACACGCAAAGTAATGAACGTCAAACAAAATATCATGAAGGCATGATATTTACATAATGGTAACTCGTAAATCTTAATGACATTTTATGGTGTTAAAATTATTTATTCATAGTCCACGTGTGAAACGCAGTCATTTTATACCGCCGTAATTTTTTATAATTTAGTAAAAGAGAAAAGTTTTATAATATGTCAAAATAATTATATACAAAAATTATGTTAATAATTGTGCATATCTATCAGTCAAATTTCGAAAAATATGCGCATATATATTGACCTTTTTATTTATTTCCATTTACACGCACACATGAACACACAAAACGCATGTCGTTAGTTTTGCAACGCGGGTCAAATTGTAAAGTGAGTTAGAATATTTATTGATGATTTCGCTATTAGTTGGAGCGTTTCTGTAAACACGCGTGTAATTCGATATTACGCGAATGGACGTCTGCATTTTGTCGATCGGAAATGCGTTTGGAAGTGCATTTTTTAATGAGTGACAATGTCGCGCGTGTTACTGCGTATTTAAGCAGGCGTTTGCTTTTCATTTCAATGTCGATAGTTTGATACATGTGAACAAGTACACATGAGTGGTTCCATTTGAGCGCAACACTTATGCGTGCAATATAAAGAAAAATCCTTTACGTAACACAGCGAGAGACGCACCATGAATTAACACTGTTCTTTGTTGCAAGTCAGCGTCGATGCAATCCCTCGTGACGTTGAATTTCCTATAGTTACGTGTAAGTAATTGTAGCTTATAAATACGCAAGGTTTCATCATAGATAGATGAATAATTTTGACACTAAATGTAAAAATTATAATATTTTTTATTTAAAAACGACTCGCATGAAAACAGTGTTCAAGCAAAACGCTCGCGCCGCTTGAGAATTATGCATGTCGGTCTGAGTGTGGCAAATGGTGCGGTTTAATCTAAAATAATGTCTCGCCCGTATAATTTAAAGTAATATTATATCTCTCTTGGCATATATACTAGGCATCGCCGAATATATCCGTCGCGGATACGCGGTCGGGCCGCAACGATTCCGTGGCGCGTGTGGATTGCAAGCCTGCGATGAATAATTGTCACAACTGACATACCTCTCTTTCTCTGTGTCGCTGCGTCGGCCAATAGACACTTGCTATGAATAGAGTTCGAAACGGTGCAAAATTCGCCTGCCGGAGGAATTTATTTTGCACGTCGATGGCGATTTCGAAATGTGTTTGCCGACAAGCCGACTAATATCAATGGTTTGTCACTTTGCACTCGGAATGGTGTTCGGTGCCTGGATCATCTTGCACCTGTCCGGCAAGTTTGAATACATTTTGCTAGTTTTCGGTCGTCAACTGTCAGCAATAATTAGCATGTAAAAGTGCTGATGTATGATCTCTTAATCATGTTATAAATGTATACCTTTCATATCTATAGTATTTTTTAATATCATTTTTATTTCTAATCTTCTAATTAACGTATAATTATACGTTTCTCACTTGATTACTTTTAAGAAATCCTTCAGAATATTCTATAATTGTATTAATGAAAATTATTAGATGTTTGATTAATCAAATGAAGAGATTATAGAGTTATAAAATAGTGAAAATAATTGAATGGAAAATAAATTGTTTCAAGGCTCTTTGAATAATTTCGTGTCTTCTCTGCTTGTTGGTACATCGTTAATCGTTCAAGTGTATCACGGTATGTAAATAAATATTGCACACAGCATTATCCATATTTACTGATTTTTACTCAGTTTGAATTTATCTATCGATCGGAGTACGTGTCTCGCGAAATGCGGAAAATATGATTTTCATCTATGGCGATCTATATATTTTGCAAGACACGCACTTCGAGAGATAGATAAATTCAAACTGATCAGTAAATATGGATAATGCTACGTGCGATTCAATGTTAATTTACACACCGTGATACACTTGAACGATTAGCGGTATACCAACAAGCAGAGAAGACACGAAATTATTCGAAGAGTGCCTTGAAACAATTTATTTCCCATTCAATTATTCCATTATTGACCTTGCGTAATTTTGAATGACCTTCAATTATAGGTCACTGTATTCGTCTTAAAATGCTCTATCAGAATATGAATAAAAAAATATATTATTCCATTTAAAAAAAATATTTGACCTTTGCCTATCCTTTACGCCTCCACTTACAAAACAATTATTATTAACATCACATCATGTACCTTTCGAAACCAAGCAACTTTTGTTTAATACTTTTTTTTCTATTGTTAAAAACAAAGAGTTACTCAGGTGACCTGTTTTAAATGTCTTACTCTGTATATATATATATATATATATATGTGTGTAGATATGTATATACAAACACACACATGTATCTTGGAGAGAGAACTGATATAAAGAATGTGTCCACATGTGCTCAAGATTCATCTCTTGGGACGATTCTGTACGTTTATAACATAGTAAACCGAACCGATACCTACGTACGATAGTAGTATTTTCATTTTCTGCGGACGAATTTATTACTGCAGGAAACATCTTGTATTTATGACAGCATTTTTACGGGCACGATGTGGTCTTGTGTCACCAAATTGTGTAAGAATTGTATAACCACGATTTCTACAGGATTTTCTCGCAAATTTTGTTTTGCTCTTCTGCATTGATTTTTGGAAATTTAGACACATAGATTAAATTGATATAATAATACATTTTTAAATCTTTTGCTGTCTAATGTTTTAGACTTTTAATTCTCTAACCTATGAAATTTTTAGTCTCTGAAACTCGGAACTTTAAAGCTTCGGACGTTTGTCGAATCTTTCAAGTTTCAAACTTTCAGATATTTGATCGCTAAGTCTTCTATTTCTTTCAAGTTCTAAACTTCTATGCTTCCGAATTTTTGTGTCCATGAAACTTTGATCTTTTCAAAGTCCAAACAATTCTTCACTACTAAGACCTTATAAATTGAGAACCACTGACAAACGATACTATACCTACGAGCGTGTGCGATAATTTTAGTGAGCTGATAGGCTGATAGTATACGTCACTGTTGTTTCTTTCGTTTTTTTTTTATGCGAATATTAAGTCAGTGTGGCGTATTCGTAAGCAGGACGATAGGAAAGTACTTTTATATGTAAGATTTTTTCGTTATATAATAATAATTTTCATAATATAAACAACAGATTTATCAATCATAATGATGAGCATATCAATTCGTTTTAGCACTTTCTATTTAGAGTAATAAATCTATAATTTTACTTTGTTTGATATGACATAAGAAATAATAAAAAAAACATTAGTTTTACATATGTAGTATTTTCTTAAAAAAATAATTTATATGTTATATAAACATTGTGACGGTTGAATGACGAATGGTGACATATTGGTGAAACTATTTATGCTATATATCTATGCTTATATAAGCGCATGATAAGCAAATAATTTTTATTTTTCGTAGAATATTATATTTTTATTTATCGTTATTTATTTTGTAGCAATATATTGTATAAAGCAAATAGAAAAAGCGCTCAGTATACTTTAGTTTGTGATTATATAATTTTTGTGCAATATTTTTGCCTTTAAAAAAGTAACTTTAAATGCGTTTCTCGCGGTTTCTTTAAATGCGTTCTTTTGCAATTTTTATTTTACGCCGTTTGTCTTCTGAACAAGCTGCACAGAATGTAGATCATACAGGTGCGAGCATCCCTCGTAACCGCGACGAAGAGAGTGTTCATATGATAATGGTAGGCGGCAACTTATTGCCTCGTTCGTAAATGCGCGTTTACGGTTGGTGGTATTCGAAGTGGCTGCGTTAAATGCGCAGTTGAATTATATCCCGTAATTAAAGAGCCTACACTCTCTCGTCAGAAAACTCAATTAAATAGATAATTAAATCTGACCGACGACAAAATGCAATTTGATACGCGTTGTAGTATATCAGGTACGAGCCGGATTTTCGCGCTCATACGTTCGTTTTCACATGCAACGTAACGCATGACGTCATATTTTGCAAATAACATCTTTGATATAATTACATATTTAATATTATTGTTTTCTTTATGTTTTGCAAGACTTGAAAGATTTCAGTATCGATTGGTCTAATTATTGTAACTTATATACATATAGTTCCTTTAATTTTATAATATCTACAATTATGTTATAACATGTGTTAGAGCAGATTTCGCGTGGGATTGTCAGAAATAAGGAATGACTCGCTATGTGTTTGTGATATTCAGCGATTTTATAATAATTACGCATACACATTATGATAAATTTGAATTTCTATGATTAAATATAAATGATATTTCTGGCATGGCCCAACTACTGATTATGTGCTCTAATTTTACGAAACGATAACGCTGTTCTATGTCGTGCTACTTTTGCAACAGTTAAATCAGACTCGCGCGTAACATGCGTCTAATTTCTTAAAAGAGAAAATAGGAAGAGAGAAACGGGAGCGGATTCCGGCAAATAAATTAGTAGTTAACCAGAAGTAATCCTCGACTTTCAGTCGACGAAGTTAACTTTCGTAATTACCCTTCCATTTTCTGACTTTTGTGGTGAAACGCACGATAAGTGCTCGTAAAACTCTAATATTCGTTTAAACAGATTATACTCATAGTATTCTCGTCATTTTTTCTCTTTTCTTTATGAAGCTACGCAATCTCGCCAAATCGTTATTACATATTTATAGTACGAATATGTTCATAGTATTAGCTTCACATTTATACGGAAAGGAGAAATTGACCTCATTATTATCAAATAATGTATAACAATGTTTCTTTTTATTCTGGAGATTGGTGCAATTTACTTGGTGCGCTAAATTATTATGATGCGCTCGTTTTTCTTTATTTCATAAAAAATTAATTACCCCAAAAAGGGAGCTTTTCATTAGGTCAATGCAAAAATTAAACTGTTGCAAGCTACTGCGGCATTGACGCAACGAAAGAGCTGGGATTTTTCAATTATAAATTAAATACATAACCAACCGAGCGATATTCCATAATTTTGTAAATCCGTTTTGTTTAAAAATTCATTAAGGACTCGCGATTTAACTGCGCAGGTTTTCGTGAACTCTCCAATGGCTCCGAAATAAAACACGAATATCGCGAGAATCTTTTTCTTTCCTATGTCCCACCATTACCTGTGACATTTACAGGTCGTGCGTCATTGCTAGAGGTGAGTACGTTCTGATATAACAGTCACACTCGTCAATGATCGATTGATCTAGGTCGATTCTCTTACTCTCGGACAAAAGGGGCTTGAAACGGGTTAGGACTTGACAGATTGGGACTGATTTGATCGGTACACTATTGCTCTACTATATAAATGAAAATTGACAATATTAATAATAAATGATTAATTAAAATTGTATATATGTATATTTGTGAATATACAACAAAAAAGAGCTTACAGGCTTTAGATTCTTAAAATTTTTTAATGCAAGAATAATAAAAACCAGAAAAATTTAAATAAATAGTTAAAAAAGACACGCAGGTGAAATAACAAATAAATTTTTATGGAAAATTTGTTATCTACTTGTTTCACAAGTATTACTTATGCTGTTAATTACTTATATCCACTTTATGCGAAAAATTCAACTGAAATAAATAATAAAAGAAGAATATTAAAAAATCGGCAAAAAATTTGTCATGAGATTATTAATTCAATAATCTAATAGATAAATTATTGTTTTACTTTTTGTGTATGTATGTGATATGATTCGTTTGCACATATTTAATAATAAAGAATAAATTATGAAAATTTATTTAAATTTTTAAAAGGAATATAATTATACTATTTTGGCAATAGAAATGTGCACGGATTCAGTAATAAGATTTAGTCATTTTTGCCAAATTATTTAATTACATATATATATATATTTTAATAGATATACTAAAAACATAGATATACTAAAAACTAAAAAATTAGAAAACCTTGACTGTTTTCGCATGCGGAAGCATTTGTCTCCAAACAAAACTTTATCTCCTTATCGAATAAATTTGTTTTTTGGGTTGCAAAATATTTCATAAATGTTTCATTTTAAAAAGAAAAAACAATAGATTTTCTAAAACCCGATCCGACGAATTTGTCGTTTGATTGCAGCACTGTCGGAAAGTCGGCAGTTAAAACGTCGTTGACCTTTCTGAAGCACGACGTTTTTCCGGAAACCGGATTTATTCTAACGATTCCCTTTGTGCAATTAAAATCCCCATTATAATCCAGGCAGCCCTTGAGGAGGATGTGGTGTAGAACATGGGACAATGAGAGAATCAGAGACGAAAAGCTTGTCGCGGCAGTCCGATTAATTATCGTGCCACTGTCGACCTGTAGGGTCATCTCGTGATACCACTTGTTTCCAGTAGTATCTTATCTGTGAAAGTATCTTATGTCGCTATGATATATACATATATTCTAACGTTGTATATTTTAAATATAATTAAATATAATATCGTCTCTATATAATACATATATGTATGGTATATAATAATGTATGAATATATTGCGTTGCAATGAGTTTTTCACGATTAATTAGCATTTTATTTATCAGTATTTTTATCGTAACATGTAACAAAATCTGAGAAACAAATTTTTGCATATTTTTGAATCTTAATAAAGACATTTTGTAATTTATTTTAAATGTAGAGTTAAATATTTTCGCGATGCATGTACAATAGATTAAAACAACTACATATTAGCTTCCACGTTGATTGTTAAGTATGTCCGATATTTTTGTCCAAGGTGACTCACACACTTATTAAAAATGCAAATTAACGTATTAAAAATGCAAATTCTTTATTGAGGAAAAACCTCGTTCTGCATATAAGTGTGTGTGTGTGTATATATATATATATATAAACCGCAGAAAAACTTGTTGCAAGTAAGTTAAATTACTGCTTCTCGCAGCTGTTATCCCCATTTGTGTAGGCGTGATTTACGAGATTGGCTTTGATACACAAGAGAAGTCTTCAATAATTGTCCGCATTACTTTAAATAAGAAAAGAGATGAAAAAGAAAAGTAAATTAAATAAATGAGATAAACATGTGCCAATAAACAGATCAATACTAATTAAACGTATTTTAAGCCAAAATCCTTTTTGAAATGTTTATGAAAAAGTGATAAATTTTTTTTATAAATTTTTTAAACAATACATGCGTTTATATAACTGAATAAAATTAATGTTAAAAAATACCAATAAAGGCTGTTAAAAAATACGTTTTTTTAAAAAAGATTTATGCGAAATCGATAGAACAAATTTTAGAAATGATACAAAAGAAAGACTATAAGCCTAATAAATTCGTTCAATTTAACAAAAATAAATAAATAAAGACAATTTTAATAAAAAACAAATTTTAGAAATAACTAAAACGAATTCGAAGTTATAACAATCAAGCTGGATCTTAGATCCAGAAATTTTAGAAAGTTACAAAAAAATTTTCTAATATTACACAAAATTGTTTTTTGTGATATTTACACCTTACGTTATATGTATTAGCTACTTATCACTTAACTTCACGGTGAGGACCAGTCTTACCTCACGTTGTCAACAGCGCATGAATATGCGTATGTAATTTAACTTCCAACTTAGCGGAATATTCTTGTCTCACATGTAGCTATGTGCGACACATTAAACCACGTATACGTTGAAATGCATACGCTTTGTGTTTCCTGTTGAGACAGTATTGTTACGAACAAGTATTAACACGGAAGTGTCATTACGGCCCTTTAATTTACCCGCCTTGTTATGTTATTCGCGCATTGACTTTAACGCTGACATTTACGCGCGTTTTTACGGTGGCACAACGGAATTGACATGAGAATACTGTGTCACAACACCGATAATTACGTCAGATTTTATGATCGATGTGCGATAATGTGACTGCGGTAACGCACCAGCTGATCAATGGCACGCGTTGTGACTACGAGTCGAACGAAAGACTCGTGCGGTCTTGTCATCGGATATATATTATTGCACATGTCAAATTCTATCGATAATTATTTTATCGACTGTCAGAGTGACGAGGCTATGGATGATAACGTCTACATAATTTCAGTATATAACATACTCGTAGCACATAATTATACACATTGTAGATTCACAAAATACATATTTTCTGTATTCAGATAAGATCTACAAATTAATTGTAATTAAAAAATTGATGAGTGATGTTTACAGAAAATCATGGCGGACATGAAGATATATTTGAAAGAAGAGATATCAATCTTTTTTATTCTAAAGAAAATTCATGATCTGTTAGCATAATAAACTCAGTATATATTTATATAGTAGTAATAACCGATTGAGAAAATATGATTATTAATTTGTTAGCAATAAAGATACATTCCGTATTTAGTTGAAGAAAAGTAAACGGAGACAAATATAAAATTAAAAATCTAACAATGAAATTAATAAATAATATTATATATTAGTATTATTGTATAATATCAAAATATAGGATTTTTTCACTCAGTTGAAAACATAAAAAGAGAACTAAAATGCGAAAAGGATATAAGCGAGAAGGTAGCAATACAAAAATGTAAGAAGAATGGAAATAAAAGTACTGGACCGTACAAAAATCACGAATTAATGACAAATGATGGAAAGACATCGATCATATCAAATGTTGAAAATCATATTTAATGGTCACAACAGGGAAAAAATATATGGGAGACAAAAAATATAATGGATAAATGTGAGGATCAAATTGCACCCTTAGACAGGAAAATTCAACCGCTTGCACTCTCACAACCACGGAGATTTCCTTCAAACACGAGACATGCTTTTACGCCTAGTTGTTTGTTTGGAAATCAATAGGTGGTTTAACGGTATCTTGTAATTTGAGGACGAATTACAGCGCGAAAATTCCGGTTTCGATATCGATACTCTACGAACGGAGGGTGTTTATAGTGTCTACAGCGCAGCAGCGGTAAAATTTGACCATAAAATGTTCCACCGTCACGGTGAACTGTCTGTCACTAAATTGCTAGAACGTGCACGAAACGGCGCGTGAGCAAACAGGCGCGAGCTCTTCCAGAGTATTTAAATTTTATTTCATCAACGTACGCGCAGTGTTGCTTTAAAAATACTAGGATACGCTTGCGGTTTTCCTATGGGGCTGACATAACTTTTTTGTCCTACGGAATATTTTGTGGGGGATAAATTTAATAAAGTGGTTGGTGCGTTAATTTTAATGTTAGTATATAAATTAGTACACACAATTGCAATGGTTGCAAGTTGGAGACAAACAAACGAGTAAACATGTTTTATATTAATTAATGTTTTATATTATTTGACACTGAAGAATGAGGATAATTTATTTATGCTGGATCTTCACATTTCATAAAAATAAGAGAGATAAATCGTATAATTAGAATAGACGTAAGAATTCTAATAAGTTTTCATTTTTGCAATTCTTTGTTGTTTTTTTCTTGGAGAAATGCGCGCGATTATAATTATTGAGGTAATTGATGCCGAGGAGAAGTAACAAGTATCGGAAATTCGCGCGGAGAAACGAGAATCCAAGAAGATCCAGCCAATGACTTCCGCAATGGCGTCCCCGATGGTAGATCAGTGGGTGATTAATCACCCACTGCGTTGGTAATTATGCTTGATGCCGAGGTTACGTCGAACAATAACGTCGCTATGAATCCTATAATTCGCGCAACGGCTTAAGGGAGTTCACTCGCTCGCTAATGTAATACCTAATCAGATATTTGTGTCTCTGCACAATTACTCCATTCAGAATCTCTCGCTCTTCGTCGACGCTTACAAGCATATTATACAAATTGTATAATATGTACAAACGGAACACGCAATGAGAGACATCGCAAAAGCTACGCATAAAATTGACAGGCATTAATCGCAGACACTAAACTGAACTCATAAATTGCATTGCATTAAAGTTTATGAGATTATTCGTACTTGAAATTTGTGAAATATCATATAAGATATAGAATCAAGTCTGTCAATGAACAATTATGAAAAAAGGTTTATGTATCAAATACTCAAATTATATATATGTTAACTTAAATACCTTATTATTTTTACATTTTTAAGATTTCCTTATTTGCATATAAATGAATAAATTCTATAATCTTATATTCGTCTTTACGTTATTATAACGCCATAAATTTTTTGCTTGAAGGAGTGATTAATCACAAATTTTATTGTCAGAAATATGACAATGCAAGCCAATTCTATTTAGGTAATCATTCATGTCTCTAATCACATTAAGAAAGTGTCTTTTCAACACATTGTTATTTTATGATTTGAGAGGATAATCTGTTGGTCATAAATTTCTCGCTTGGCTGTATATTAAAACCTCGTTTGGGCAGGTTAAGAGCTTTTGAGCGTGTAAATTAAACGATTCAAGATGGATTGATTGATGCCGGTGCTGATTGTTGAATGAGACTTGTATGGGGACGAAAAGTTCTTGTGAAAATACAAGCTTCGTGTAGAATAACGTAATGCGGTAACGCCGTAACGTCATAAATAGTGAGGTTTTGAATTAAAATGTGCGATACCCACTCCGGATTAAAAGTGCATGAGTGGAGTATACGAATGTAAGTATGTGTTAGTAGTATGAGTGCGTGTATGAGCTTGGATTGTTAACAACTGCTCGGATACGGGCACGCCCGTTTTCAAGTATAACTCCTGCTAAATTCCCAGAGAAACTCTCATGGGACGATGTTACGCGGAACAATGTTCCGTGAGATATTATACTAGATATATGAACCACACGGTCATAACGAGAAAAGAAGAAAAGTTGGAAGATTGGATGACTGTAAGATTCATAGAACTCAAATTTGTTAAGTATGCAAACTGTTAACATAATATGTTTGAAAAGTGTTAATTTTCACGTAATAACACGGTAGAATGACATTTCATATAATTTTAAAATCAAATTGGACATAGAATAAATAAAATCGTTGATTAAAATATTAAAATTTATAATATTATATATTAATTTGTGATTTTATTAAATTTTTTATTAAATTAATTTATAATTAAATATATCAATTTAATAATGTCTTAGATGACACTCTTCTGTAGCTGTTATTTCATAAACATTACTCTTATTTCAGATAAATATGGCATTTGTAATGAAATTTTCCTCTTATATTTTCAAAGAACATAGCAATAAATATTATCTGTTCTAGTCATGAAATATGAATATGGAATCAGGTTTCAAGGAATTTTGCCGCGATGTAAACGGTACTAAACAGCTGATAGCGATTCATCTTTGCGGAAAATATGCGTCCGAGCGATTCGCGAATTAACTTCTGAGAATGTAAACACCTTTCTTGTGCTTGTCTTCACGATTCGCTCTTAATTAACTTGCGTTTCTGCTTTGTCGGAGGTTTCCTCGACGAACGATGCACTGTGAATTAATGAAAAAAGTTGAGGCGCGTGCCATAACGTCAAGAAGCGTTTTCTCAAGCGTGACGAGAAAATTTAGATACGAACTCTCATTTTGTGTCGTAGCTAAATGAGTATATGTATATTCGTTAACGGTTTAAATAATATAAACGGTTTTACATTAATCTTATTATGTGTTCTTTCTGGATTTTTAGATTGCAATTTTTAATTCTCTATGGAAGGTTTTATTTTTACAAATCCAAGTATAAATTTCTTGAATTAAAGCACACATTTATAAATTGAAGTATTTCTAAATTATATTAGTTTACATATATTTTAGTTTATATATATCTCTTATATGATAATTTCATATTAGAATTATTTTTCATTTTATATGCGAGCGTATCTATAATTTGTACTTTATATTTAGATATAGATGAAATTTTTGCTACTATTCGCTTAAATTGAAGAGATCAGAACGAGATGATTTGAAGACATTAAGGAAATCCTGAAATCTTATTTCTACATATTTTTTTTAGTGTGAATAATTGTAATCTACTCTTCCTCTCTCATTCTTTGATTAAGTTACATTTGCTAAAAAATAGAAATATCTGTTAAAAAATTGTGACAAGAATAGCCTTTTATCTCTTTATCTTTCGTGAAAACGTTAGAAAAAAACATTGATATTTAATACTAAAGTTTTCAACCGATGTACAATTTTCTAGGCTATAATAAATTAAGTATCCGCATGTCCGGAAGTGCTGCGTCGGGAAATACCTGCACTTCACTTGTGGGCCTTACTTCATGTATGTAATATCGGTCGCGCGAATCTCGGTCGGTGAAAGGCGACGCGTCGCGGTGTACCGCAAGGAGGGTAGGCTGACGTTTTAATTCAAAACCGCGCGTAACTGCGACTCGCACTGCACCGCACCGGCCGGTTACAAGGCTGGAATCATTTCGGAGCGCATGAATAAGTGATCGGCCCGTTGCGCCGGCTTCCCTCGTTTCTGAACGTCGAGACAGACACGGCGTCGCCAACTCGACCTCACTCTTGCCCCTCAGCGTCTTTACCCTCGTCAACCTCGAGCCCTCCCGGCTCGTCCCTATCCCGCTCGCACGTATACATGTATACGGGGTGTCCAAATCAATTTCTTGCAACGAACACTTGCGATTTCTTTAAGTAAATTGTGAAATCAATTTCTGTTTGAAAAGACTTGTCAAGGTATCATTGGTTTTTTTAACTATAAGATAATAGGTAACTGATTGTTGAATAATCGATGAGATAATTTACTTTTTGTTAATTAATTTCTAAAATTGTATGCTTTGCTTAATTTTAAAATAGTTAATCTGCAGATTTATGGAGCTTTAATTTTATACTTATCGAGTTAGTTAATAATAAAAAATAAAGAAAAATAAGAAGTTATAAAATATATTCTATTAAATTTCTGTTAAAAAGAAATTGATTTGGATAATGCTTTATTTTATAGATATGTTTCATATTCTCGGAAGACACCCGGTACGTCCCTTGCTTTTCTTCTTGGTCTTCTTTTCTTCTTTCACTTTGTCTCCCTTTTTCTTCCTTCCTTCCTTTCTCTTTTTCTGTGTGTGCGTAAATGCCTCTGCTGTAAGTTCAATCATTTTCCACTTCTCTTGATTCTATCCTTCTCTTGCTGCTTCCTTTGCGACTCTTTCATCTCTCCGCGCGACCCTTTCATCTCTCTTGACAGAACACAGGGATTCACCCTTCTCTCTTTCTTTCACTCCATTGCGCTCCCTTTCACAGCGTTACCCTTTCCTTTCCCGAGTCTTTTTCTGTATTCGCTTCTTCTATTCTTCTCTTTACCTATTTATTCTTTACTATTGTCTTCCACTTGCAGCATCCTCTTTGTCCGACTTTCTCCTTTCACTCAATTGCTCAATACACATTATCTTCTTTTTTTTTCTTGTTTATTCTGTCTCCTCTTATTACTTCCGTTCCTCCACTTCTCCTCACTCTCTCTTTGACCCTGTTTCTCTTACGCTCGTGTATACTTTTTCTCTTCTTATCTTCTGCCTTCCTTATTTTATGTAGATTCATCCTCGTCTTATGCTCTCTTCTCCTTTATATTTTTCTTTTCTTTTTTTCTACCTTTCCTTTTTCCTATTCTTCTTTATAATCCTGTCCTTTTCACATAGAGACATTCTCTTTCTTTCTGTCTTTTTTCGTTCCATTATATACATCTCTGTCCCTTTTCTCAAGCATTTTCTTCCTCTTTTTAATACTCTTTTAGTTCTCTACTCTCACTTATTCACTCTCTCTCTCTCTCTCTCTCTCGCTGCCTCTCTTTATTCTTTACCCTTAACTGTACGCTCATATAGCTTCAGACCAGGCCTGAGCTCTATACTGTTTCATGTTCGCGCCTTCCCTTAGAATTTCTTACATCGACGAAACATTCACCGCAAACTTTTCTCTCTTGACTCAACGGTGAGAGAACTTTCTTTCAGTCGGTCGGCCGTGTCATTAATAATGAACTATGCTATTACGACAGATGCATGCATCTCGTCGCAACGTGTGTAAAAAAGTTCAATAAAATATTTCTCTTAAAAGAAAAGTTAACGATACTTATGTTAAATCGCTTAATTTCACGTACATTATTGAAAAAACTGAAGTAAGATAAATGAGAGATACAAAATACTATTGTGTGGATATGTTTTTAAACAATTTAATACAATTTTACACAACAATATTTTTTAACAATTTATGTTGGAAACTAATCATTTCAAATATATCTATATGTTAAATATATATATAAAAATTGTAAATCGACATCCCACATTATTGATCGATTCGGAATCGACGTGTATGGTTCATATTCTATATGTTCTTTGATTAATATGAAGTTCCCGAAGAAAAAAGTTTATCAAACATTGTCTTTTCTTTTATATTGTTTCAACTATTAACACAAAATATTTTTAAAAATATAAATTACACACGTACACACACATACAATTGAAATTAAATATATGTATATTCTTGTTTGAGAGAATAAATTTAGTAAACTAATTCTTGTTTATTTTTAATCACTTATATTGAAAAGCTGTTTAATAATTTTGATTAATGAACCAATGCTATTAAATTAATTAATTGTATTCAACTCAATAATAACGTATAGAATAATATATTAATAAAATAAAATAAAATAAAATAAATTTAAAGATGTTCGTATATATGTGTACATGTAAAGAGCATGAAATGTAAAAGAAGTATAAAGAAAACAAAGATTGATGAAGTTTAGACATTTATAAACAATTTATATGCATTAAATCAATCATATATATATCAACATTTCGCATATCCATTAACTTGACGTATTAAACGCAAGAGTAATATATCCATCATTATTAAGAGAAAAATATCGGTGAAAATTAATATTCATTGAAAGGGCGGAAGGTTGTATTTGCATGCCATCAAGCAATAGAAATATTATTATTGTAATTACTCTTAATCTTTCATTCGGTCGCAATTAGGTTGGTCATTAAAATCGCGTTAACTCAACGGTTATTTTTATGTCATGACTTAGCTGGATATTTGTTCAGTGAAGAGAATAGGTCAAACGCGTTAAATCTGATTCGACAAATCGAGTCCGGAGAAACGCTTTAAAAATATCGCGTAATTGTCTTACATGTCCTTCTCTCCTCATAGGAAATTAATTTTGTTCTAGTCTGTGATATGTCGTGGGATGACATTCCCTCCAGCCACACTATCGTGCGAATAATAAAGTAAAAGTGAGCGTACCACACTCATAGATGTATCTAATTTATAGCATCATTACCAATGCATCATTTGACCGGGTAGTTTTAACAAATTAAATCGGTCACACAATCAGTTGTAGTCCCTTCGGAAACATATGCAAGCTTAAGCGTTTGTTTATTCATGATGCTTGGAAAGTTATAATTAAACAAAGTTAATATAATTCTGTGAATATTCTGTAATTATTCTATTCTCTGAAGAGAACATCGAGTATGATGGATTTCAAAAAGATTATTAGGACTTATAATGATAAAGGGAAAACATTTCTAAAAATTTTATTACAATTGTAAGATAAATTCGAAATGGCTCGGCAATGAACAACGATGCAGGATTTTAAAATATTACCAACTGTATATTCTCTATAGAAAGCTCGTAAACGTCCGATAGCGATTTTGGTGTTTTACAGCGGCTTTTGTGGCAGTTTTAGCTACTTCTCGGTCGTATAAAAACCAGCGGGCGATCTGCATTTTGCAGGTTGAGAAACGTTCACGCGACCGTCGACCATTTTACCACAATTTCCTGCGTTTCGTAGAAATCGCGAGGGAAACGTTTCACAAAAGGTAGGAGAGAATTGTTTCTACGGCTACTGCCGTGCGATATAGCGTCTCCTGTCACAGTGCAGCAAAGAACAGCGCACTACGACATCAATAATGAAAGCGTGCGAGGTCAAACCAATTGTAACGTGCGCCATGTGCGCGATCCTCACATTCATTTCGCTGCAGCGTCCATAGCACTGGCTGTTGATCACTACTCTTACTTTCCACACTGCTATTGCGGGATATATTAATGCAACCCCGTTGCTTCCGGCATTCACACTGCCGGGAACTCCAATCGCTTGAATATATACGGTGTCTCGGACGGAACGTGTGCTTTCTTTTGATCGTATAAATAGATGAATAAAGCATTTATGATTGTAAGCCGAGTTCTTTTATAATAAATTTAAAGAAATATATGAGAAAACTGAGAAATTGTACAGCCGTAAAAAAGAAATGCATGCGTTTTCTCATAAATGTGGAAGATTTTCAGTACAATTTTATATAGATATACATATACGTATATGAGGGTAGTTCGAAAAGTTCTCGGTCTGACAAAGTAGACATATGATTTTTGGCAAAATTTTTTTTATTTTTGACATAGTTCTCTTGTAAGTCAATACACTTAGACCAATGATATTCCAACTTTTTTAGACCTTCATAATACAATTTTTCTATAATCCTTTGGAACACTTTCACTCGCTTCCACCCATTATTTGGACTGTTGTTTCATCTCTGGCGTGTAGTGGTGAATCCATGTTCCATCCACAGTGATAAATCCTCGTGGAAAGTTGGTTGGATTGCAATTAAACATGTTCAAACACTCTTGAGAAATATTCATTTGAATGCGTTTCTGATCGACCGTTAACAAACGCGGCACCCATCGCAGCTTTGCTTTATCCGATGCAACAGACAAACTACTAATCGCATTTGTCCAAAACTTTTTCGGAGGCCTTCTGAAGGATCAAACTTAAGAAAAATTATTTGATATTCCCGGTGCCATCTCTATATCAGGCTGAGAACTTTTCAAACTACCCTCGTAACTAATTGTAAGTATAACGTAAAAAATATGAATGGATTAATTGAAAATCGAGTGACTTAATTAGATTTGTACATGAATAGAGAAAGCGAGTTTCGTGTGAAAACGAGAAAAAAAGAATAGAGCACTAATAATGCCACACTGTGGAAGAATATGTTTATTATAAGAGAAGTAAGAACACACACGGGAGCTAGCGCATGAACACACGGAAGTTCAGTTCATTTGCATTGTGAGGGAGCGTCTTTGTGTGCAAAACCAAGCAGAGAGAACTCAAGAGAAGGCGCTTACGGTAGTTGTTAGTGGAAAACGATTGAAGTAGATTGTATTCAGACGTGATGCTCATTCTAATAAATGTCAAGGGTAAACTGAATATGGAATCTTGTAAGGCGCCATAATATAGAGAATTAAAGGAAATGCTGTTCGTCTTAATTAAGAGGTATTAATGATTTCTAAACTTTCCATGATTAAACGTTGAAAATTTGTAATGTGTGTTATTAAAGAATTTTAATGAATTTCCGGAGATGCGATAAAATATTTTCCTGTGTTATCAGTTGTTTAATTTTCATTGAAATTTTAAAAACTTGACGTAACTTTTTATTTCAATACTTAATATAAAATTCTGTTTGAAGGATTAAGAAGTTTTTCTCTTTGAAGAAAACCGATTGTGAAAATAATTCTTTTTATAGAAGGACGAATGACAAATTATATCTTCATTCTTTTATATTTACGCGCGCATTCTCACGCATTAGCTTTTTCAAAAATTAAAATGTAACATTATCTGACTTATTATTTATTATAGTTAGTGTTGTTTTGTAGCTGTGATAGATACATTAATCATACTGTTGTAGACATGATGCATACGAGAGAATAATGCGACGTGTTAAATCAGAACTTGTTATAAATATCTTTAAAATGATAGACCAGAAATATATCGATAATATAATCAGATAAAACATTTATGAAAGAGATAATGATATATAGATTCTCTCTCTCTCTCTCTCTCACACACACACACACACACAACAATGCGAATTTATTACAAATCGCATTAAATTATCAGTTTCAATATTTGCTCTACGTGCGGATAAAATAACCTCGACATCCGGTTGAACGGTATGAGGTAAACTGTCACGCTTCTAGTTTTACGGAGATGTTTACCTCGTTAAATGATCTTCGTTAAGAGGAGGTCACTTCCGACAGACGAGGGACGTCTTACAAAACGATATTCTGCTCGCCGCACGCAAGTGCGATCTTGCGGCTTACCGAAACTGTGATTTAGCGCAGCGATGAGTTGGCACGTAACTCACCGCGACGAAAGATTCAACACGTGCGTGTCCGAGATTTCACGATTAATTCCGCTCTTTTGTTATGGACGATACTTATACGCTTCCGTGACACTCAAATTCAAGAGGGGATATGACAAGTGCGAGACGTTCTCTTGGCTCGTGAAGGAAATGCTTTTCTTTTGCGTGGCACGTTCAATATCAGCGATGAAAGCCCAGCGACGTTATATCCGAGCGAACGTAAAAATAGCACGTCGCCTAGCGATCCTATTATTAATTATGTCTTACCTACACTTACTTATATCGCTTCGGTTTCTCCCTGAGAAGGATAATGGCCGTGGCCTAGCATAAAGAAGGATAATTAATAATGCGCTTTACACCAATATGGTCGCATGCAATTTAATAACCGGCATTATATTCTATATACGATCTGTATTACGGTGGCACTTCACATTCGTCCTGCGCGTGTTTATCGATTTTCTTCGATATTTTTGTCCTCAACGATAAGCTTGGCGTTTAAACTTTAATTGTGTCAAGCGCATAAAAGAGGGTCAATTTTTATTGTATTTGATAGATTTTGTACAAGTGGATTTCTACAGATATAACTGATAATTTAACAATTTTTGAAGTAACGATAAAGAAAGTGAATTTGCATTAAAGTTAATTATTTCCTCTTTTCATATACGCATTCTTTATTTCTGATAAGTATATTACAAATTTTATAGAATTAGTACATCTAATCATATTATACATATCTAAATACTCTTGAATTTATTTTATTAATATAATATAATGTTAATGCATAGCATTCGTTGTAATTCTTTTATTTTTAAATACCATTTTTTCCAATATTTCGTTTTATTAATTATCCTGATACAGGAGTGTCGAAAAAAGTAGGAACTGTTCTAAACATTGAGCGAAAATCGAATTTTCAATAGTAAACAGCTTTGCAATTGAATTATCTATAAAATGTGTAGTTAAAGGAACATTGGCGGCTCTATGACATTTCATGCAGCACGATTATTATCGCCAGTATTACTTAACAGAGTTTCATCGCTGCAGCCAGCGATGCACTTCTGTGCGAGACTATATTTAAAGGCTTGAAGATATAGTTCGCCTTCTCTGGTTGATCTATTATTAATTATACCTCACACTGCGAAAATTCTGGCAAGAATAAAGATAGTTGAAGAAAAATGGCAGTACGACGCTTCCAGCATCTTGATCCAGTGCATGTCTTTGTCATAGATAGATGGAGCGTTTATGTTTTATAATAATAGTTTCTCTCTCTTCTCGGATGTCATAAAAATTTTCTTCGTTGTATCAAATTTTCTTTGTTGTATCAATTAATTATTGAAACGCATTTGTACAGGATTGACTTTTCATCATCTAACAGTTTTACTTTATATGTATATACCCACCTCATTATTTGAAATAAAATTATTTATATATGTATAATCCAAATAAAAAAGATAAATTAATGAAAATAATTTGATTTTTAAAGTAGATTTTCAAAATGCTATTAAATATTATAATTACAAAGTTCATACATTTTCAATTATATTTTATAATATTAAATAAGATCATCTTTTATTTAGCACATTAAAATATTATTGCTTGATTGCAAAAGAAAAATGTTCGTACTGTATATTTTACGAATTTAACACTGTAGTACTTCTTAAAATTCACGATGTTCGAACAGATAAAAGAATGTTAAAGAGATGCGAGCGTCCTGCACGACGCGGTCACTGTAAAATCTGATATGCTCGTAAGGAGATGATGCGAGTTATGTTTGTCGTATACGAATCTGTGTGTGCGTGTATCTGTAGAGAACGTATACGCTGAAACCGAGTCTGTGCCCATCGAACCTCAGCTCCGGTATTTTATTTCGTCCCGCGCTAACGGAAGCACGCTCCTTGCTCCTCGGCGCGCCTCGCTCAAAAATTCCATTCGCTGTAATTACGAGAAGATTAGATCGAAAAGTGTGAATCCGCCAGCTGACGCCTCGCGTGAATATTCACGAACGTGTGTAATCACGATCACGAATTAATTTACGAGAGTTACGATGACTCGTTGTGTTGATTTTTTCGTTTTATGGGATGCTATCTCAATTGTTTGTACAATCTTTCTCGTGTATATTACCTTAAAATGAAATTTAGCGAGAATATAAGAAATTTCTATATACACTTTGTGAAAAAATACTATTAGATTAGGGAAAAAGCTATTGGGAAAAACTATAGGGAATAAACAAACAATAACGTACAATATTTGATTCAAATAGTTTTCCAATTATTTCCGATCGTTTTTTTTCGCGAGTCCAATAATATTTTTTCATAGAGGCAATTACAAATGTTATTTATAGTGCACATTTTTCCTCAGCTATCTAAAATATAAGTTTGTCAGTATCACGCCGTGAAAGATTTGATGAGACAAAAATTGCTCCAATTGTCGCAAAAAGAGAAAAAAGCTAAAGATAAAATTGTGAAATATTAAAGTGACATTGCGGATTTAAATACGGGTTTTTGAATGGAAATATTTTTTTGATAAAGTATATTGCACACAATTTAGATTAATCTCTCGTTCATTGAAAATCTAATTATGTTGTTTTTACTGCAATTATGATCTTTTGTCCCGTTCGTTGGCTGAAATTAGCGACTCTCTTGTCGACGACGCCAAGTTTCATTGCAGTTGTCGAGCTAACCGTGAAAAATTAAAGAGACACGCTATTACGCGGCGCAGAACCGTTCACTTTTCACACATCTAAATCCTGAGAACACGTCGCGGAAATCTGCGTGCGCGTAGCCGGAAAAATCGGCCGCAAATTTTATTCTCTCACGTTCTGGTGTCATCGTGGCCGGCTTGCCGATCGAGACGTGAAATTGCTCGGATACGCTCCAAATGCGGCGTTTCTGTACCTTGTGAAGTCGTATAGTACGCATTTTTTGCAATTCGTACACAATTCAATACTTGTCGCATTTTTGCGTTAACTTCTTTTATAAAATAAAAAAGTAAAGATAAGAAAATAGAAAATATTATACATTTCTTATTTCTGCATCAGAGAACCCAGCTAACTGCTTTTATAAAGCAACTTTCCCAATCCTGTGTTTTTTTGTGCTAAATAACTATTATCTATGCAAAAATAAATATGACAAGAAAAACGTTAATTCATAATTAATGGATAACGTATCTAAGAAACTTTGTTTTAGAGTTAAATTAGAAATTTTAACTTTATATTTAAAATTATACCTACTTACTTCAAGTTGACTAAAAATAATTTTAAAAGCTAACATTTCTCATATATAATATACAGTTGAACAATTTTTAATTAATAAATTGTTAATAAATTATAATAGTGGCTAAATAATAAGGTATATTCATATCAAGCAAATAATAACATAACAAATTAATGAAACCATGATATTAATATATAATTGGAGGAAAATATTAATAAAAATGATTTTTGCAACACATAAATTTTTTTCCTTATCTATTATTTACGTAGAAAAATATTCATTCTTGTACTATGTGTGCAGTTGTATTCTCAACCGCTGTCAGGAGTACATTGAATATTTTTACTAGCAAATTGTCCGTTGTTTCCAACATGACACGTTACGAAAGAATAAAATAATTTGTGTTGGAGAGAAAATTGTGCTGTCTTCTATTTTATCACCATTTCCCATGTAGTCTTTTATTACTGCTTTTCCTGTATTCGCTAGTGTTTACGTTCACATCTGCACTGGCTACGTTAATATACCTAGGTGTGATTGTGTTGATACGCGCGTACATTCGAACGAAAGCTTCATTGGATTGAATAAATCTCGCGCGGCTTTGCTCCGTCTGTCTGTAAAGAGATATGTTTGTAACCGCACATTTCCATTTGGAATCCGATGAGGCATGTATTTTACAAATTGTTCCTTTCGGTATGCTCTTGAATTACCTGTAAATTTTGATTCAAGATTAATCGAATCCGCAGTAGCCGTTGCGTTTGACCGACACTGCCAACACGTTACTGTGAGGCAATGAGCTCTGAGCCAGACAGTGGTCGTCTCCCGCTCGAGTTGTACTGAATAATAATATACATATTGTATATACAATACAAATATACTCGGGGTTTACGATATCAAATCCATGTGTCTGCATTCCCAGCAGAATTAAACCGTTCAACTTTCGCTGTAGATATATGAAAACAAGCAATATGAGAAAAAGAAAAAAAAACAAGGAAAATAAGATAACAGAAATTTTGAACGCGTATATGAAACTTAACTCTCAATATTTTTAAGATTAAAAATTTATTAAAAAGAGAGTTACAAGATTGGAATTTATAAAAATAATATTAATTTATAATACCGTGAACTGTTTATAGATCATGGATTTTGAACCTTTTTAATATATAAATTAATATTATATCTTGATTTGTGTGTCTATATGATATTGTAGTTTGCGAAAAGTCTTTGTGCTTTGACACGATTTATGATACTATGTATAATGTTGAGCACACGATATATTGCAGCAAAATTTATTGAAACAAAACATATAATGTTTGTGATTACGTATGAAATTTAAACATTTGTAAAAACTGGCTTATAACTTATTGTTAAAAGGATATTTAATTGCTGAAGGAGCAATTTAATATGATTGAGTTATATTTGCCTGGAGCAAATCAATTCGGGATTATAGATATTTTTTCTTTCATGCTTGCGCTGCTTTTCTGTCCTCGACGCTTCCTGCCGGAAATTAACGAGGGGACGGTAACGAATCGCTGCCTTCCTTCTGTCAATCGTGCATCTTGAAATAAACCGAGTATGCGATTAATATTCTCCTATTGAAATTATTTTCATCACGACGGGAATTAATTTACATCTATAATTTCCACACTATGAATTATTGAGATACTAAGTAATTTTATTGTTCTATTTAGATAGGTAGATGAAATTCTATTTTTCAATGCTTTTGTTAAAATTTCAATACTTAAATGTAACTACATTTTAATTAAAGAAGGTATTTAAAAAATTAAAATATCCCGAAGAGAGTAGATCGTATCTATGAAACTTACCAGACAAGAACATATTTTATGTTTATTTACTTAATTTATAATTATATTTAAAAAATCGATAAATTAATTGAAGAACTAAAACTACCTTGTGTATTTATTATATACGCTCATCAACGTGCAACATTATTTCTAAATAACAGGGATTGTTAAAAGGGGAATGTAAATATGGAACGAGGAGTGTCGCCAACGGATGTGCAAGTGGCGACGCGGCATAGTTTTGAAGATGAAACAATGAGAACTAGCGACACGGTCAGTTGCAAGCTGGGAGCGGACTCGCTCGTCCATGATCAATTATTGTCATTTAGAAGCTATGCTTGACAAAACTCATCTAAGATTATGAACACGGAAAAAAGCTAAGAAAAGAAGCAGAATAGGAAACTAACAATCTTCTGGATAAAGATCTGATGCGTGCTGTGTTTAATTAGCGTAACGGACGAATAATATTCGTAAGCAGAATGATTTTGCTATGTTGTTAAAGAGAAGAAATACATAATTACGTAAGTTACTTCAATTTTCTGTGGAAAATATATGGCGTCGACGATGAAGGAATGGAAGGTGTGCTTCGTATTTAAGATAATCGTATTACTGCATATCAAGATTAGGATTAAGTTGATTAACTTAAATGTTCGTAAATCGGAATAATAAGGATTATTTGAAACTTTTGAAATATTATAAACTTGGATGTTTAATCCTGTAAAACTTTTTAAACAAAATGAACTAGTTTTCTAAAGTCGAATTTTCCAATTTTTGCATCTTTGTATCTTGTTTTTTTTTGTCGAGAAGACTGAAGGCAAGCCTATTCTGACGCGAGAATTATAAATCAGGCTTTCACATAGTATTGAGCAATTACATTCTTCTGATGAATTTCGCACGATTTAAGAGTTGCCTTTTCCCCTGAACTGCCTTCAGCTTTGCACAAGTAGGCGGAGATCTATTCTGCGATCTAATCGGATAATTGCCGAGAAGGATAATTTGCGTTCCTTCCTTCTTGATCAACGTGGTTTACCAGGCTCGATATCAACGTGCAAGTGTAGTAAAATCCCGATAGCTATCGAGACTTTGCTCGAAGTTCTGTATAGTTCTAAATAATATTTAAGGAAAATCATTAATAGCTTTTTTAACGTATAAAGCAACTTTCCTGGGAGAGCTTACATTTATGTAATGTAAATATAATTATAAAAATAAGCGTGTTTGGAATCTAAGAATTATTACACTTATCGCCTCTGTTATTTTCTATATATAGTTTTCTTTTAGTAACCTGTATTAGTCTCGTTCGAACTCGATCTTATTCGACATATTGAGAATACTGTTGTCGAGACATTTGATGGTCGATAGTAAAACAAAAGCGTCCTTATAAAAATTAATTACAACGGAGCGAAAGACTCTATAATTAGATTCGCGCGCGTGCGTCATACTTTTACAACAGCCGCGATGTTTCTTAACTTTATTAATTGCTGCAACCTCATTGCGGCAATTTGATGCTCCGCTCTAGAGATCATTATAAGTTAGGACGGTGCGAGCGCAAGCGCGAACGCGAGACAGCGTCGGTGTCGCACTTACCTGCGCCCGCGATGCACCGTATGTGTGACTGTGTGTGTGTGTGTGTACGTAGCCGCAGCAATTACTTAAGGCCCAGTCGGTGTAAGACGCTCATGTAACTTGGCCGACGAAACTTTACCGGTTACTCTCTTAGTCTCATCCATTAGTAGACGGCCCGCCCTGCGACACGGTTGTGGTTACGTGTCTCGCTCCAGCGTTTACACGCGGTCGGGTTTTTATCAATGTTGTAAGTTCAGGTGACAAGAAACTCGGTAAACTAGCTATTAATTCATGAATAGTTAAAGAAAACTTAACTAAGTACCACACCGCGAAGAATAATTTTTGTATAAACGTTCTTTCCGTACAAACATTCTTTTTGGATATTATACAATACATAAATGTATCTTTGATTTTTGTTTATGGAATTGTTTATAATAGAAAGTGATTTCTATTAATAATTCTGTTTTGTATAAATATTTTGTATAAATCGTTTAGAGCTTTAATATATAGTTACATATAATAATATACATAATGATAATATTTATTATATATATATTAATATACATTAATATACATATATAATAATCTTAAATATTAATTAAACTGCTAATAATATTAATAATTTGAATATTAAATTGCAACGAAAATTAATTTTTGTAATATAATAAAAAAAAGCTGTGCATAATAAAAAAATATATAACGAATTACTAACATCTTTATATTGAATCGAGGACACTTGATTAACAATTATCTGCGCACCAACTGTATTTAACAAGCGTTCGCTAGCGAAAGCTGTCTCGAATTAGTATCGGTCTCCTTTGTTGCCGCATTGTTCCCGATGATGGCACTCAATATGAAAAACCGATTTGCATTCTTTGTTGAAAGCGAAATAATATTACATTAATTCAGCCACACTGACGTTAATGACGAGTGGCCGGAAAAGGTGATTGATATCGCGAGAAGGGAAGAAATATCTTCGGGAATCACTTTTAAAGATCTTCGGGGGTTGCGCCTCAATTAATTGGGATCGCCTCCATAAATTGCCGAATTAATCGCAAAATTAAAAAGGATGACGAACGAGGGAGACTGACTTCTTCCTGTCTCGGGGCATCTTACATTGATTCTGCAATTAGCTATCGATTCATCTGGCAAGACAGGGCAGGAGTCGAGAAAGTCAGTTTCCTTGTCTCCCAGTCTGGACTATACGCCTCCTCGCTCATTTTCTCTCTCTCTCTTTCTCTCTCCCGCTCTGTCTCTGTATTTCTCTCTTAGTCTCTGTGTTTCTCCGTTGCTGTTCTTTCCCTGTACACTAGCCAATTAGGTTAATTAACTCAATTAACGTTCTCTTTCTCTCCTGTTTCAGGTGCGCACCTTGTTCGTGAGCGGCTTGCCGATGGACACCAAGCCGAGGGAGCTCTATCTGCTTTTCAGAGCGTACGAGGTAAATCTCTCTCAGAGTTTGCTCTCTCTATTCGCTTTATTTTATATATAGACATGCATTTGCGATGTTGAGATCAAAGGGTCTGGGAGAATTCAAGATTTGGAAAGTTAAATATTCCGACGGTGATGTGCGAGTTTACGAATGTGAACGATATGATATTAAAGGACCGAAAGTTTTGATAACATTAATATTCTATCGTAAAGTATAATCGAAAACATACACGAAAACAGAGTCCGAAGATCCAAGAATTTTCAGAGTTGAAGAACGTGGAATGTTTAAATTATAGTTTTTAAGGTATTTACGAGTAAAAAATTCAAAGCTTTGAAATTTTACGTATTTTGAAATTTTAAGATCTGAATTTTTTAATATTTATTTCAGAAAAAGAGAATAGAAATATGATTTTGTATAAATTAAAAATATTGCTTTCTTTGCTGAAAGCAGCCAATATTCTCCATTTGATCTCACATCGCTGTATATTTATTCATACGTTTCGGATTTTGGATAATTTTTTTTTATCTTTGCTATCCCGTCAATTATCTTTATTTTCTTTCTCCTATTCTTCGCCGACACATTTAACTTGTCATTCAATAAATTCAACTGCGGTTCTCATGGTGTACGGTTCTCGTGGTTTCATGCGAAACGCAACATTATGACTGAAGCGTTCGAACTGTATTCACAAGGGGAATATTCCCCTTATGAATCATATTCGTCTACGCCGACCATCCGCCACGGGAGAGACGGTACTTCTCTATAACGTCATATTTGCTCGACTCAGGATCCTAGTTTAGTTTGTCTAGAGAGTTAATTATGTCGGTGCCAATTACGAGCTTGCATTTCGAGCTCCGACACCAGTGGAGACGAAAAATCGATAGCCATGGAATTTGATGCTCTTCCTATTCTGTAATTTGATGTGTGTAGAAAAATTTTCATTTTTATAGTTTTTCACATTTTGATTATTCAAAACGCGAATAAGTATATCTAAATAAAATTTTGCTAATGAAGAAAAATAATTCCGAATTTTTGAAAATATTTTAAAAGCTTAAAATTGTAAAAAACTTGAACTGGACAAAGAAAATTCAGATTATAATCAGAGAAAATAAGAAAATGATTGCAAATGGAGGGTGAAACTACATAAGAAAATCTAATTTAATTATAATTCTCAAGTTAAAATGTTTCTGCATCAATATTGAAATTTTAATCAACAACGAATCTAAGAAAATTTATTGAAGATTACGCTCGTGAATGTTAAGTACGTTTCGTGTACATTCGGGAACGAAATTCAATCGCGATTTAGATCGATAGCTAGAGTGCAGAGAAACCGCGCAGTTATTTGTTGCCGGGAAAGGAAGGACAGGTGGAAAAACGGCGAAATTGTTCTCGCTCCATTTGGAAATCTCCCTTGAAAGTTAAATCCGGGAGGTTCTCTCGAGCGTGTCGTTATTCGACAGCGAAAAAGGCGACGGCGCGGCGCGACACGGCTTTTTTACTCCTTGCTTCGAGCTTTGTTTTGTATATTCATGAAATCGTTGTGAGTAGTTCGCTCAAAGGGATTAGGATTAGTCGCATGGGTGTGTTGGGAATTACATTTCCGTCGGTACCGCCGGTGCTAGCTGCGCCTTGAGTGCGTTGTACACAGAAACATCCGAAGAGCATCTCCTCTTTACGATCCTGAGGCACTTTAAATAATGATTTTAAGCGACAAAATATAATATAGTACCATTTTGATCGGTTTATAGACTAATAAAAGAGAAAGGATAATCGCGATGAACTCACAAATTGCGTTTATGCAACCTGAAAGGCGTTATATCGAATTGGCATTATCTTATTATCTACATGTATGTATACGTAAGTGTACGATAATTCTTGTATATAATGATTTAATATGTATATTATTAATGTTGCAAGATAATTGCAGTAATATAAAATATGTGAATTGAAAAGATTTAATGACGTAATTATTAATACATAAATGTATATAGTAATGTGATTTCTTTCTATATAAATTATAGAAAGAATTCTTTCTATAAATCGATTATGCAAATCAATTAATTTAACATTATTGCGATTGAAATAGATTTTTGTTGATTTTCTGATTTTCTATATTTCTCTATATATGAATTTATAGATAAATTTTTTATTGTAAAATGCAGTTCCTCTTAATATTTTCTCAAATTAAAAAATGTGATTATACATACAGATACATACATATATATATATATAAATATATATATATATATCTTCATTCCTACCCTATTAAAGTAAACTTTATTTAAAATTGAAATGAGAAAATAAAATATTGTTACCTACGCGTATTCCAGAAATTGGTCGGTGCATCATATTGCTTTCACTCAATCATTTATAATTGATACACGCTATTCGCTTTCTATTATGACGCAGATAAAATTTTGAATACGGGGGGATACTTGATACGTTCTACATATTGTATTACGCAACCTGAAATAATAACTTGTCTGTGCGTAAATAAGCCCGCGGCTTAATATATTTTCATATATTTGTCTTTTTCATATAATACGAATTGAATTTTTTTTATTTCGCGAACAAACTTTAGATTGTTGCATGACACTGTCGAATAAAAGAAAATAGAAATTATTATTAGAAGTGCCTCTATGAAACGACAAGAGTTGAAAATCGGAATTCTGAAAATTGGTCACGACAAAGACTGCAAACATTCTTGGACGCAGAAACGTGCGCGTTGTCCCGACATACAGTGTGCACCGACTGCGGTGTGGGAGTGATGTATATTGACAGCGGTCGTCTTCTGCACGCGAATCATTGCAGCTCCTTGTATCAAGAGAGAACGCGATTTCTTGGCATTGATATGACACATAACTGGCGACATACCGCGAACAATAAACCTTGAGTAGCATCACCACGCGCGTTATTTTCGCTCGCAAATCTCTTGGTGCACACGTGAAGAATCCCGTCGCATGAATCCAGTTATTAATCGTCTTTGAGATATCGTAACGTTATACGTTGCGCATAATCCGTGCGACCCGTTTTCCATGGATTTACGACGAGTTTTCAGCGCCGCCCCGGAAGGAGAGCCAGGCGGATCGGTTCGCCAACGTCTCGTGCTACCGCGAAATTTTCGGGGAAGTGCAGAAACTATTTGCACATTGTATGTATCGTGCGAGTATAACATATGCGAGTGACGGCGAAAACTCGATTATGCTCCCCCGAGAGACCAGTCTTTTAATGACTACGATATTTCATAGTTAAGGGAAGTTAATTAATAATGTGCTAGACACCGAACTCGGCGCCAAGAATGTTGAAATGGATACCTTAGAAATATAATATAACGCACCGATATACCTAAAATGATTTAAGACATATATTTTTTGAATGGACAGACAATGAAAATTTAATATTGAAATTCATTATATCTTGTACATTAATTATATTCTTAATGCGAAAAGTAGCAGGAAATTGGTTATGCCAATCTAATAATTTGAATTAAATACTGCTATTAATTCCTATAATTATTATAGTACGGAATAAAATTTTGAATTTAAACTTAAGAATTTTTATTTTATTTGCTATAAAAATTAAGTAGTAATATTTCATGGATAGGACAGGCTGATTAATGACGCGAGATTAAGAACCTCGCCAGTGCCAAGAATGTTGTAACAGATACTTGGGAAATTTCGCACATCGATCCATGCGTCTAAAGTGAGACATTTAGGTGAAATTTAAATTTATCATTAAACTTCCTAACTTATTTAAATAATGACATATGTATCTACATTTAAATTTTTTTATGAAAAATTGCAATAGAGGACAATTAATGGAATTAATTATTTAAAGTTTGCAATACATATTTCATGTATTGTTACAAAACTATAAATTATCTTGGCACTAAATGTTTAATTCTATTTTTATTTTTATTAAATATATTATTATACATCTACTATTTTTGGATAATTATAATTGCAGCTACAATTAATTGATGCATTGATGATCAATACTTATAAACCTCTGGAAAATGGTGTGAAGCATTTTTGCTATCGCTTGCGTATGCAAGTTTGAAGTGTTTGAACTCGAAAAACGTAGCACGTCGGATAAACGTTCCGAGACTTACCGCGCTCTCTAATTGCGGCTTCGTTAATTAGCACTTCCATCGCGATCGTGCAATTATTAACAGTTTGGTACTCTGGTAACGAACACTACTTACAGCGTTCTCATGTAACCGAGTGCTCATCTTGCGCGTTCTATTTGAGGCTCTATTATAAAAATTACAGAAACGTTACCTCACTGCAATCAGGATTTCTTTATCTTTAGCAGCAGCATGAAACAAGATTCTCGATAGCGCAATAACGAAGTGTTACGCATTAAAATCGTAGGAAATTAAAAACTCTCTTACACGGCTTTTCTCGTATCAGGAAATGGAATAGAGCACGTTAACGGTGGATAATTCATGTGATAGCCGTTAAAAAATTCACGGGTATCTTGGCATTTGTGTTAGATATTTAAAATAAAATATGTAAATGTCTTATATACTTTATTTTTTATTCGGTACTCTTTGCTATTCTGAATAGTCTCCATAAATTCTGTAGCTAAAAGACCCGAGGTGAACGTATTTTGGCTAACAATAAGTCACAGAATCGTACATATTGTGTATACCTATATATTACATTTTAAAATAATTTCTTAGACTAGAAACCATTTTGTAGTAGTCATTTATAAGTATTAGTTAATTTATTGCTAGTTTTTAATTATTTAATTAAGCATTGTGATATTTATTTCTTATTTTAAAAAATAATTAAAAAAAATAGATTCTTTTAAAAACTGTATTTGCCTATGTATTTTCTAATGCTTATTTCACATTTTTATAGACATACAAGTTATATAAAACAATACAGATTTTTTTTATTTTTAAACGAAAATAAAATGTATACAGATTTCATATAAAGTTAGTCAATTTTTTGTTTAACCATATCGGTTGCAAACAGTATTTTGTTGATATGATACGAAGTTTTAATGACGTAACATTTTTTTCCTGTTTCAGGGGTACGAAGGGTCGCTGTTAAAAGTCACGAGTAAAAATGGGAAAACAGCGTCGGTAAGTTGCCATCGCTTAATTGACAATATGATTAGCCGATGTTACGTTTTCAGCATCGTGTTTTTTAACATTCGTACCGAAAAACGTTATCGAGCTTTTAACACAGATACATTTGCCCTAGATTCGCGAGGTAGCTCGATACTGTCGATATACGTCGTTTCTTTATGCACTTGAGAAGACGAAGAGATAAAATTGGATCCCGGCTTTTCTCGAGCACATTTCTAGAAAACGTACATTTCAAGAAAACTCTGAATCAATTACACGGAGTAGTGAAAATAGCGTAAACTTTTTTTCTTCCTCTTTCTCTCTCTCTATCTAGCACGACAATTCTCAAGGGGAAAAAACGAATGGAAAAAGTTTGTCAGCCAAACCACGAGTTTCGATCGAATTTTTGGACCACATGGGAGTTTACGTGATTTCATGCATTCTCTGTTATATATTCTTGTCAATTCTTTATCGATCTATTTTTATTTATAAGAAATTGTATAATATATCGTCATTTATTACATATTTGCATAAAATTTTCATAATTGAAATAACTTCGTTATATAAGTTATGAAAAACGTAATTTGTGCGTATTAAATCTCTTTCTCAACATAAAAGCTTACAGAATATTGTAGAAATAAATAATTTTTATTTTATACATATACAAGAATAAAAAACGTATTTTAATGTCTTAATACTCCATATTACATAAGTTTTGAATTCGTGAGGAATAAAATTACAATTTTTGAAAAATTAAAAACGGTAGCTGTTTATGCTAAAAGCTTTCTTTATTTATTCAAAGCGTTGATTACGTGAGTCACGAAGCCTTAAAAATATCTAATCAGCCGACAGAGAGAAATACATCAAATTTCATCATGCGGCAATGCCATCGCGCGCGCTACTCAACCTAGTATAATCCCCCGAGATAACATTAATTTATGCGGCGACGGTGGAACAGCACACGCGAGAGCATACTGACGCTGTAAAGTCCTTAATCCATAAAGCATTATAACATTTATTTTATTTTGGTATTTACTTTTTTAATTCTCTGTATCCTTTACCAGACTTTACCTGGATCTCGCGCGCGATAGATATATGTTACGACTTTCTAAAATAAAACTACGACGATTATTGATCACTAAAGAATCTCATTTCATTCGAAGAATGTTGAATTATGTACATTTAAAAAAGTACGATGGATCGGGTATGTATAAATCTTTGATTTCCGACTTGCTATTCTTTGCAGTTAGGAATAATGAGAATTATGGAGTTTTGGAATGCTTCGACGCGAGTTAAAATTTATTTTAAATCCATAGTTACACGTTTAAAATTTGTTGATTGCAAGATATAATAGATTTTGAAATCTGTGAGTTTTCCGAGTTATAAGATTCTTGAAACTATCAATCTCTGATAAATTATAATTTTTTGTTGGTATAAAACTTTGCATTTGTTTATCTCTGTGGCTTTATAAAATCTATCAATTTGATTTTATATGGTTGTTTTTGAATATACCTTATTAATTTTCTCGTTTCTGTATATTCTTGGATATATCAATCAATTACCTGCCGTGTGAATTTTTGACTACTTATATCAAAACTCAATTTCGACACAATGTGTATAGGTGTATAAGGTGTAAATCCTTAAATTTATAGAAATCTCTAAATATAAAACACTTATATGAGTTTATTATTAATGAATTTCGATCATTTGCTAAATGTCGAAATAATGAATTCCTTGTCTATCTTTCTAAATTTCATCTAGATTCGATATCGATTATCGAGATAATCCGCGAATATACCACGTGGAATAAAGTTAATAATATGTTTTCGTTCCTGCATGCAGCTTGACCTCGTTGTAACCAGCGCGGAACGTAAGCGGCGTGGCGTGGCGGCTCGTAATGGCCGTGGTGATGTAATTGGATATAATATGAGCAGAATGCGAATAAAACGGACGAGAGGAGGCACATGTCGGAGAGGTACGGTTTCCGTGTGAACGGTGCTTAAACTCCTTGGCCACTGGCACGGTTGGGTACGACTGTGCGAATCGATAACGGGTCGGACCAACCTTTCTACCATTTGTTTCCTTCGGTCATCGTTACTCCGGGAACGAAAAGCGGCAGCCAAAGAGCAGTTTCTTCAAAAATGGCGACGCCCTAAAAAGATTTTCAAATGTTGTTAGAAGCTTTTGTTGTCTTGCATTCTTCCGTTATCTAGTGCGATGTGCCATTGCGGAGTTTGTACAAAGCCCCTTTGTAGCTTTGGTGATGATGATTTATCTCCGTCTTGGAGTTGCTGCTGGAAATCTCCTACAAGCGAGAATTTATCTTCTCTTGATCCAATTGAGATTGCAGGTTTTTCGGTTTTTTTTACAGATTAAACTCGATTTGATTTCAGTTTAGTAAGATTAAATCGATCGTATAATAATAAAGGGTTACAGTTTCCCGATAAAAACCTCTCTCGCACCTGTTATTGATTAGCTCAAGAAAATTTTTAGTTTTAAAACATAGCTGATTACTTTCTCAGAGCTCGGAGTAAATTTAATTTATAATAACCGAGTAAATAATACTGCAACGTTTATACACTTTTATTAAAAAAATCTTTTATCTCTATTTCTCTCTCTCTCTCTCTCTCTCTCTCTCTCTCTCTCTCTCTCTCTCTCAGCGTTATTGATATTATCAAATAAATGCAAAAATATATAATAACAACTTTTGAGCGTTGAAATTAATAAGTATTATTTTTATAATAATTTTATATGATGTAACTATAATATTATCTTTATCAAAAAATACGCGAAGTTAGTCAGGTATGAAACTTTTCTGTGAGATATTTATTCGATTTAATTCGAATCGCTTAAAATAATGTACTATTGCGTCTTATATTTTACGTTTATTAACTGTTGTTAGAATTTAGATATAGATAAACTTTTTTATATTGACATGACTCTATAATTAATTTAAATTATCGCACATGACTTTTAGTTTAAAATATTGATATCCTGCTTAAAGGTTAAAAGGTGTTATTTAAATTGTACCTTGTTTAAAATTTAAAAATAAACATCTAGCTAGGCTCTTGATTTATTAATTTGATTTTTATCTATCTAAACTTTTTGTTTTGCCTTATTTTTTATTAATTCTATCATTACGCGAAGATGTATTCTGTTACACGAGTTAGTCAAGAGTATATCAGTTATTTCACTAAATTTTGCTTTCGCGTGGTTTCATTTGAACTTACATTTATTGATATATTTAATAAAGAGAACAATATTTTTTTTATAAAAGTAGACAGAAGTATGAAATTCGGAGCTTCCAAATTTGACAATTTTTTGAACAACGAGCGTGTTAAAGAAATTCACAGAGTAGACATCATCATAATTCCCAGACCTTTTCGATTATACATGACCGCGTTGCAGAAGTGGTACCTCTACCTGCTTCTATCTAGGGTTACATGCATAATTGCATGCGCATTTACATGACCATGGTGCATACGGGTTGTCGCCGTGGCGCGGCGGCGCGGCGGCACAAAGAACGTCGATGTCCGGAAGAAAAGCCGATACGCCAACGTCGTGCCGTCGCGGTTCATATATGTATATACATCAAGAGTGTGGTGTGCAACAGTAACAAAAAAAAAAAAGAAAGAAGAAAAACACAGGAGAAAGAAGGAAATCGATCGTCTCCTCGGCCGCTGCACGCATGACCATTAACCTACATCGTATCACGATGCACGTATCGATAAAAAAACCGCTTGATCGTAAAACGACGATATGAATTACGTTTGGGTATTCCGTGTCTTGATAACAATTATTCCGTGAATTCGTGTGATGCACGCAAGAAACACGCCGCCCGCGTGCGATCGGCACGGCGTGACTGTAATAGGTATATCTGAATCTGATATTCGAATCGAAATGGAAACGGATTGGTACTCATCGCGAAATAAAAACGGGCACGGATCGGTGGTGCACGGCACATTCAGTTGCCGAGAGCAAACTGAATGCCTGTTACATGCGCCAGGTGAAAGTGCGGCATGTCCGTTTTTTTTTTTCGTTTGTACTTTTAATCGTGATAACTGTGATTAGTTCAAGATCCGTGGCTGCGAATTTACTGAACCTGAATTTCTCATGGGATTACTTCATAGAATTTTTACGAAAATAATCTAGATATAATTAATGAATCAGTTTTTTTTTAAATCCAATTTTGTTCGATAATCCTTGACACGTTATGTTTCATTTTGTTGCAAAATATTTAAAAGATGCTGATCAATTATGGATAGAAATTTATTTTTATTGTTTAATAATGTGTTTCATTATGATACTATTAAAAGTATAATGAAGTCTCTCTCCAAAAGATTGAAAATTGAGCCAGTCTTGTGAAAAAAGAATGAAAATATTTTCACTCTTAAGCAAGAGCGGCAGATTTTTACTCTAAAGAATGAAGTCTCATTCCAAAAAATTAAAAAACAAAGTGAGATTTTATTCTCTTGGGATTAAATCTCACTATAAAAAAGAGCGAAAATCTGCCACTTTTGTTCAAAAGTGAAGTTTTTACTCTTTTTTTTAGATTGATTGAATTTTTACTCCAAAAATTTAAGAAGTACACATATATACCATATAATATGATCTTAGAGATAAAGCAAATTTTTTTTTTAAATTTTACAAACAGCTGAATATCATTTGCATTCTACCTTTTTTACTTTCACGACGCCTCTGTGTTTCGACATTGCGCGCACTCAATCGTAGGGATCCAATTTTATTCTTTTGGATGCATGGAATATTCGAAGGATGTGGCGCGGAAGTAAACGGCAGCGAGTAACGAATCTCAGCGTTAACGATCGGGTATTTCTATCTCTCACATCGATAAAATCGACACCTTCGATTGCAATTGGTTCAATCACGCGATGCATTATGAAGCGTAGTAGGTTCGCCTTGACGGGCGATCGTTAGTGTGGATTGATCGGCGCATTTTCGCGTCGCGATGCTCCACCGTCCTCGCTGCTCCGTTAATTCCGTATAAACCGATGGAATCGATGCTGTCTACCGAATAAATTAAAGGATGCGCGCGCGCAGATAAAAGGGCGAATATATATTGAGAAATGAAATGATGCAAGCACAATCAAAAGAGAGAGTGCAACTTTTCGATAGTAATCTTGGTCAGTATACGGTATTCTCTATATAACTACAGTTTTATATCTTAATAATAGAATCTTTTTACATTTATTGGATTTACAACATATTGTTACAAGATTACAAATCAAATTATCATGGACAAGTAAAATAATTAATTTCTTTATAATATACTTAATTAATTTACATTACATTTATTAACAGTTTATTAATTCTGCAAAAAAGGAACGAATTATTTGTAATTCTTACGTAATATTGAAATTATTATATTTCTACTGTTAAGAGAAAATAATTAAATGATAATAAATAAATTCAGAATTTTATTTGATTAAAGGAATTACCTATACTTGTTCTTTTTTTTTATATAAAAGAATGAATGAAATGTTAATGTGTTTATGTCATTGTTTCTAGAAATATTTCGTATTATTAACTTTTGAATGACAAAAGATAGGGATCAAATGTTACAACTTCATTAAAGTACTTTTTGTTTTACTGCAATTATTATTTAAAGTTAGTTAATAACTTTATTGTATTTTTTTACTTGAATAACAAAATTCGCCCAAAAATATTATATTATTAGACATCTACATTTGTCTTGATCGAATCTTTGCTTATGTATATTTTTTCATCTATAAATGTAAGAAAAGAAATTTTATATTATTATTTACCTTTTCATCTATTTTGTGTATTAATTAGATGAACAAAACAGAACACCCGGTTGGATCTGTCTTCACCTTATCGGATACGTTCTGAAAATAATTTTAGAAGATTAAGGGCCGATTGTCCCATCTTTCAGTACGTTTACCTGTTAGGTAAATCTGGCAATCAATCCGCGCACGTGATTGGGTAATCTTGCTACGTACCTAACAGGTAAACTTTACCAAAAGATGGAACAATCGGCCCTAATTATTTAAAATATTTATACAAACGGTAATTTTTGGAATTAATGTATAAGTTGTAACTAACTTTCTTATTTAAATACAAAAATTTAGAAGAAATTAAAGTTATCAAACGCGCAATCGATTGAGTTGAGAATTAAACTTGGATCTTTTGATTTCTAGGCGTTTGCTCTGAAAGAAATAAAAATATATAGGTATTTTTTGCAAATTAGTTTCATAACAAAACTTTTTAGAAGTTTAAGTATATTTTAAGTTTTAACAGAATTTTAGTTTAACGGACTCTTATGATCTTATAATCCAAGTTATTTAATATTATTTTAATAAGTTAAAAAATTATTAAGATAATCTTTATCGATATTTTTTTAAGAAGACTTCTGTTTTATTATTAAAATTAAACAAGGAGTTTGTTTTCAGCATTATGCGATGATCGCGTCTTACTTTGCATAGCAATTATTTATTTCACTGGTGCACTTGTTATGAACAATGCGACGAGCGTTTCCAAATGAGAACAATGATATAAATGGCAGAAACGCGTTGGTGATTCTAAGCTCGTTCGAGGGCAAACTAATGGCGGCGATGAGGTGCTCGCGTAATGAATGCTCGCCAGGGGAGAGAGAGAGAGAGAGATGCTAATCGTGGATGCAACTAACGAAATGCTTCTTGTATTCTTCTTTCTTATTTCAGCCGGTGGGATTCGTGACTTTTCACACAAGGGCAGGCGCGGAGGCGGCGAAGCAGGATCTACAGGTAATAGCCCTTTTCTCGCAGGCATCGCGAGGCAAGGAAAAGCCGGGGAGAAGATGGTAGGCCCTCGCGAAGGGTCTCAGAGTTGACGCGCGGTTGATATAGTATACATACACAGTGACACTCACTCGTACAGATATGCCCGGCAGTATTTCTTTTTTTTTTTACAACTCCACCCTGCCTTAGATTCTCCAGCTGGCACGGGTTAATGCTACCTCTAGCTCTTACCTCCATTAGTTACTACATCCACGAGACCTCTCTATCTAACTACTCATTTCTCTCTACCGTAGCTTTTTCTCTCTATCTTTCTCTTTTTCTCTCATTGGGACCAAACGTAGTACTACCTTTTGTCTACCTGTATACGTACCAAGGCGTATTCTAATAACGCTGCACCGTGTGGCATTATCAATATATCTATATATGATGTTGTTTGCCTTCCGACAAGTGTCATCCCGTTGCATATACATATATTTAAATGTATTCACAAAATTCGCTGATGTCGCGAAAAAAATTATCTGTAGATTGTAATGCAGTATGAACATGTAGATACATGATAAATCACTTTCTCTCAAATTTAAAAAAGGAATTACTTTATGTACAAAGTTAAGATATAATATTTGTAATAATATTTGTAATATATAGCTTAGATCTTAATTTCCTGAATTAAACTTTCTCAGATTTTTACATATCATGCATTTTATAATTTTAAAACGCGCGTTAAAATTTTTGGAACTTTCATAGGCAACGTAATATTTAACTTTATACCAAAAAAAAATTTATTTAAATTTGTGCAAGCGATAACTGTGAATTTTTTTTTTTAACATTAATCATTTGAAATGTGAATATATTTATATGTAACGCGAATATATGTATCTGTAAATACATATATCTGCGGGGTGATCAACGTTGATTTAAAAAAACGTTCGTATCTCGTCACGCGATATATTTTAGCATATATATATATATATATATATAATTCGAGCGCGGAATAGCTTTACAGCTTTTGTTGCACGACGGCAATCAGATCGAGTTTTCTGGCTAAGTTGGTCACCCCGTATAGATCTACCATACCGTTGCAACTGACCTCACGCAATCTGCAATGTTATATAACCCAAGTACGGCAACGGTATAATATACTACGTACGTATGTACGTACCGCGTAGAGAAACATCCTTTTGTCGGATGGACACGTTCGCTGGAAACACCCTAGAACGAACTAACGATCCCATCTTATAAATACACGTACATGAAGAGAAACACACGTGCATACATACATACATAAATACATATCTACACGCCCTTGTGCTAATTTTCCTTCTACCTGGCGTAATCCTATGTTATTATTATACCTACATCACTTTCGTCGCTAGCCACCTGTGATTCGATCGGCCCTTTCGGTTTGATTTCGCACGCGCAAAATGTATGCCATAGTGAGTCTGAACGCTGCGTTTGGCTTTTAAGTATCCAATATTTTCCTTTTCTTTATAAATAAGTGACACTTTTTTTATATGCGTATAATCCTTAGATTCTTTTTAAGGTAAAATATTGCTATTGGCAATAAAAAATTTTAAATAATTTATATTGAAAGATGTTGTTGATAAAATGAAGATATTTAAGACGATAAAACGAATAATATTTACAATTTGAAATACAGCTTGTGTGAATGAATTACTTTGAATATTGTATAGATTTATGGGCTTTACCGATATATTTTAATATATTTATATGCAAGGATTAATCAATGATGAGTAAATAATTGATTTTACATTGTTTTATTATGATTATATGAGAAAATAATATATGTAATAGACGTTTCTATAGTTTTGCACTGTCAGTTCTAAAATAAACAGAGGTTAATTATTTTGACTGTATGACGATTTATGGAATACCGATTAACATTCATATTTTTGTAAACATCAATCTAGCTTACTTTTGTATTAAATTTACAGTACAAAATGGGCGATGTCAGTAAAATATATAAAAGGAAAATGAATCACTTTTGGAAACGTGATGGACATGATTGGAATGGTTAGCGTGATCTGTTAATGTTTCTGTAGAAATTATTGTTATATTACTAAAGATAGAATTGCAGGAAATTGTACGAGAAGTATTATTACAGTTGTCGAAAAAAAATATTGCTTATGTTATATAAATATATAATATATATATATAAACGTTTATACATAAAATAACAAATATTTTTATACCGTGCCATAAATACGTTAATTTTTGTTCAAAGATAGACATACAATACATGGAAAGTTTTTTAAAAGTAATTTACAATTCTTTCCCTTTCAACCAAAGGATCATTTTTAAGAAGTTATTGTGAAAAGAAACACAATATGCCTAGAAAAACATGATCTACTAAAAGCGTAATTTTATTTCTGATGGAAGATTAACTCAACGCTAGTGACGAAAGAATGGCTCTCCACTATCGCTCTCTTTTTTAATTTTTTTTTCTTTCTCTCATCTTTGCCTTACTACACTACCACCACCCATCCACGTGTGCTCCCAATTTACTAATTTAGGGAATCTATTTGCAGCAGGGGGTTAGATTCGATCCTGATATGCCACAAACCATACGTTTGGAATTTGCAAAAAGTAACACAAAGGTTAGCAAACCCAAGCAACCAGCCGCTGCAGCAGCCACCTCGCACCCCGCTCTGATGCACCCTTTAACGGGACGTAAGTATGCACCGCCACTCGTTCACTTGCTGGATACGTCTTCACTTACTATTTCTCACCCACTGCACCGACTACAAAGTGTCCCACTTCCTGTTGTCACTCGGCTGTTTTTTTTCAAAAGGATTTTTTTTACATACGTACCCTCCCCTGCCCCTCCACCAGCCTTCGCGACAAGATCTGAGATCTCGTCATTAAGAATCGTACGACAATCGATTAAAGTACGAAGGGATTTCTCACGATAAACCTTCGCAGTTAATATCATTTTACGACGTAAGGTGTGTATACCCAGTATATACAGATAATACTCTATACACTCGCGGTATGCGGTTACAATGGCGCTCATGTTGAGCAAATTACTATGCTTATTATGGTGTAGGACCAGCGATAATAACATCTGTATAGATAATCTCCGATTTCCGACTATATATTGCGAATCCGCAATCCGTCTAAAGTCAACGGGCTTTTATTTTCTCAGACAACATCAGACTGGTTCTTTGTTCTCGTGATGTGTTATTCTAACTCAGATTTGTGTTTATTTATCTATCTACATCTTCATTTGTACTTACTTAAGTTTCAAATTCTTAAATTTCTTTTTGTGAAAATTCTAAATTTACATCTTGTTTTATAAAATTTTAAATTTATAACACAAACTTTTAAAAATTAATTATTTAATGGTTTATTGTTTAACCATTTAATGTATATTTATAATATATTTTAAAAATTACTTACATTCAATAAGAGTAAGTAGTGTTTTATCTTTGTTTAAATTTATGTTAACAATCTCAATTTGAATAAAATTAAACTTATTTTTTAAATTTATTTTAATTGAAATAAAACAAACAATTATCTGGATGTGAGATGCATTTATCAGTACGAAATCAGTTTCTAATCAATGATGCTTTAATATTCAAAAAATATGTTAATGTCTACGTACTTTTATCGTTGTTGGACGATATGTTTAATCCATGTACGGGCATGCGTTCTTTTGAAGTATTCTGGGTATAAATCTTATCGTACATTTCTATGTGTGCGTTATTGATATTAAAAACCATAACATTAATAATATTTATAAGAATTGCCAATTATTTGTTTATATGCATTGCGCGGTACAGATGGATGGAGAATGTCAAAAAAACTTATACCTAATGACAATCAAATGATACATTATTCATCGAATATGAATTGAAATTATATAAATCTTTCGTTCTCTCTTTATTTTTTAGGACATCTTATATGTAAAAAATGTCTCTAGCAATGTTTGATAAAATTTATTCGGTAAAGATAATTATTATCCTCAGTTAAATATTATAAGCGTAAAATTGATGGTTGAAGGATTAAAGATTATTAAAAAAGTGTAGAATTATGAAAAAATTTATAATTGATTCATGTCGATTGTACATTTACGCAGAATTATTCTGACTGATTAAAACAGCTTAATGGCAAATGTAATAACGGTACGTGATCTTGCTAATGCACGATAGAGAAATGTGGAAAATCTATAGATATATGTTTTATATAAAAGTGGACAGAAGAAAGATGACTATCAATGGTCAAGCCAGGCATATATACATATATTTCGAGGATCGATCATGGGTAATGGAACGAGAGGAGCAGAATAAAGTTGAATAAATCTCAAAGCCCTTGCACGTTTACGGGCTATGTGTGCGTTTTGCGCACGCAATAAATATGTATTTATGTCACATTGCGGAAACAGACTTGTCCGATGGACGTAAAGCGCATCAGTTTCCAAAAAAACAGCGACTGTGATAAATTTTGCTGTTGCAGGAGCTGTCTGATTTTTGTACGGAATATAAGATCGTCTTTATTTCCATAATATCCATAAATATCATTTGGCAAAGCGATAATTTATTACCCGTGTCAGTGACGGATGAACTCTAACTATAAATGATCTTTGTAATACAATAAGACTAGGATTTTAACATATTAGTAGATTATTTTATAAGACGTTATTTTATAGGACTCGAGAGGTCTTCTAATTGTAAGTTCCTCTTATTTTTATAATTTAATATATTCATGTTAATTAGTAAAATCATTTATAGTCTTTCAATTTATACAGTGACTTTTCCATGTAAAAATTGATTATGAAAGATTTAAGATGCATCGTTTTTAATACTTAATAAAAAGATTAGGTATTGTTTTAGAAGAATAATTTCATGTAATATTTCGATCAATGTTCTAATTTGGGTATTTAAACAAACGTTTTGCGGTGCATTTGGAAAGGCGAATCGATTATTTAATTGTCTAAAAATTGGTAGTACCACCGGTACTAACCTTCTTGACTGGAACTAACCGTTAATGGCGCGCACCTTAATATCGCGCAAATAGACCGTATCCAGCGTCGAGAAATTTCGCGGAATAATTTCGTTTTAGGTGATAGCAATTTCGTACGATGACCCAATTTCATCGTACCGCACGCCAAGCCGCGTCAATAAGACATAATCGAACCGCCAAACGTAGCTTCGATGGATCACCTTTTTATATACTAAAGAAATTAGACAAATGAAATTATAGAAATAATTAATGAAAGTTCGTCACGTTCAATAATTTTTAATTGACAAATACCCATTTCCACCTATGTAGATTAACTTTAATCTCGAGTTCAATTTATACTCTTCATCTTTTTCTAATTTTTAGAATTACAAAAAGATAAAAAGTATTATAATTTAAACTAAGATTAAAGTTAGTCTACATTGACGAAAATGTTCAATTTACTTCCTGAAATTTTTGAAAAAAAATTAATAAATCATTTTAATGAAATTACAATTATCAAAAGCTTGTTAATTTTAAGGTAATTATTCAAAATTACGTAATTTGTCACGTTATATCATATATACAATTATATACACATATATATATAGATATTTTATTATCACAGAATATGAATAAAAAAATGACGGTTTCTTCGATGACTATTGGTTCCATTTTTTTTAAATAAAGATTTGACGAGATATATAATTGCAAGAACGTTTAACATTAAAAATAAAAGAGTATTGATCTCTGCTGTGTAGAGACACGATATATACATTTCTGAGAAATATGTGTATAAAAGTTATATATAATATATATATATATATGTGCTTTCTAGGCTGATAGATTTCAGAATTGTTGCCAACGCTTTCCAAACTCTCGGAGTTATATTCGTCGAAACTTCCCTCTTCTATGTTTCGGGAAACAAGGCCTCGGCTTTGAGTTTATCCAAAGTAATTCGTTGCTCTCAAACCGAATTTATATGTAAACGGTATTTCGGCGTAGATTTACATAAAAGTATATCGATGGAATAATCTTCAATCCGAAGAATAGCCTACTTTTGAAAACAATAATACAAACTTAAAAATAATAAAAATAATACAAACTGAATAATAATATAAATTAAAAAATTTTAATTTAACGTCCATCAAATTTTATGTATAATTATATATACCATGAAAACGTTTTGAATTGGCTTTTTTACGAGACAGAGAAAGTGCTGCAATAAAAGTTTTATACTACTATTTTCATTACCATTTTATTTCTGAGAATATATGGAAATACATGTTTAGATCAACGGTAACTGGCACAGATTTCGTAACGGCTTCAGTTACCATTCACTTTGCGCGGAATGCTTGTATCGATGATAAAATATGACTCATACGGGAAGTTTCTGCACTTTGATCATGCAAAAGCGGCGAGAGGGAAAAATGCAAACGTATGCCAACTTTTTGTGGTGATTCTCAACTCTGTTTACATAAGCGTTCCTAACTAATAAAATATGATTTTATAGCGATTGGTATTATAAACATTTTATTGAATTATTTTGTGTGTATGTCGGTCATATAAATGTATACACTATTATATAATCCTTGTATTTTTTTATCTTTAAAGAAAAATATTATTTATATATTTACGCAAATTCAAAAATATAATAAATGATAATTTTTTATTAATTATGAGTAAACTTTCGATAACATTTTAATTTAAATTAAAATTTTAAACAAAAATGTATCTATAATACTGAAACTTGTGATAATAAATGTTCTTTTTCAATATTTTCAATATTTTGAGAAAAAATCGTTTGAGTGATCAAAGTGATCAAAGAATCTGTTAAAGTACAATACGATAAAAGTATAGAAACTTCGTGTGGAGATTTTTCAAGTACACAGTACATCGTCGAAGTTTAGACAAATTTTTGGTTGGGAGACACTGGCGTCTTGCATATCAAAAGTTATACGAGACGCGCGCGAGTTTAATAAAATTTATGATCTCCACCTAAACTGTTTGCTAGTGAATTATGGAAGAGGATAGTCGTAAGGAATAATCAGGTTAAATTGTATCTACAGGACCGCTGGTGGTCGTTAATACTTTGAATATTTTGTTGAATATGTTAGCCGTACAAACGGTTTTCATATATTTTTTTTCAGTGGACAAAGTATTTAAAAAAAAAACATCGTATTCTAAAAATCTCGACACATCTTTGAATCATTTTAGATACAAAGTGATAATGCTTTTTTAACTTCTATTTTTTACAATTAATATTATAATTGTTTATATTAAGTAGAAAATACATATTATTATTTTTAAGAATAATAAATTATTTTTTGTAATTCCGAAATTTTAGTACTGTTTATTAATTTTAATACGAGTCATTCAGGAGATTATGATTGTGCAATAGTATAAAATACAACAGCAACGAAATTGATGCCATAAATTGTCGTATATTGTGTTAAGATACAAGATTCGCGCAACGAGAAGACGCGCACGTTGATTGTACGCTCCAAAATTCATGGCTCATTTAACCGAGCCTTCCACGTTTGACCGTGCGTGCTCAGACGTATTATGCATTATCTACGCGCGGAGGAATGCAGCCTGCATTTTCCCGCTGGAAAATGGTATGCTCGGTTGGCTTTTCGCACGCTGCCGGAGCCCCCGCGCGCAATGTTGATGCGATGTTGGTGTGGAGTATGCACCGCAATAGCGTTAGCGTTAACATAGATCCGCATATGTGCGTTATATATTGAGTTCGAGACGCGACGCCAAGAAGGTATTGCAGGTATAGGTTCGTGCGAAAGGCCACGTGCGTTGTTCGCGTAGTTGCGAGGGTTGCGTGTGTCACAAATGACGGTCTAGAATCGATATAGAAACTGCGCGTCCTTTTAGAAAGGACTGCTTTTAGAATTTTTACTCATCGCGCATACATCTCATTTCTTATTCGCGTTTGAATGCGGCACGTGCTCAAGAATAATTGTCTACGTCTGTAAGTTCTCGTTTTGCGTGGTCGACGACAATAAACAATGGTGCAATTGCATTTAGTCGTGCAGGGAATTCTCATATAATTGTATATACATATATTATATATTATACACATTATTGCTTTTTTTAATGGGTGTAAATTTAGTTCTCAGAGCCGTGCTACACGAAAAATAAGTCGAGTTGATTCATATCAAGTAATTTACTAGTAAGTTATTTATTTTTTGAAAAATATTGATTTATACTGCTGTTAAAATACGAAGTTAATGACAAATTATTGAAATAAGTTATTTATAGACCGATGTAGTATTTTATTTGCGTTTTCATTTTATCATGCATTGAATTTCCTTATCACAATAAATATAGCGTTAACCTTGATATATCAATTTGAATAATGCAATGAAACATAGAGAAAAAAAAGTCGTACAATGTAAGTAGCGCACAACAGCTGATGTCATTGATCAATAAATAATGAGAGCAACATATATAGTTTTTTCAATTTTCAATATGAAACATATATACATATGAACTCGTTAATCAGTATATTTATGAATAATAATAGATATTTAATATTTTGCGTTTATAATTCCTTTTTTATTGTTGTTATGTTATAGAAATTCATATTTTTATTTGTATTTATAAACGTACTATTTGCTATAATTATTAATGATACAATATATGTACATGATAGAAGAGGAAAGAGAATTTCAAATTAATTATTGCAATTATTAATTAGAAGGAAAACACATAGATGTAATTCATATATAAGCTTTGAAAAATGAAACAGGTACGTTAACTGCAAGTAACAAATATAATGTTTGCTTAGTATGAAAATAGTAGTGAGTCTTGCAAAATACATTCCTAGGATTAGAACTTGATCATATCGCATCATGAAGAAGAAACGCATTGTACAAATGAATCTCTACTGTGCAATAATCCGAGGACATTCTGTGAACGTGAGAGGTGTTAAATGAAATGTTTCGCCATAACTTTCATTATCGAGTGCGTGAGAATTGAATAACTTTGGTGGGAGAAGGAAGACAAGAAAGATTGGAGAATTCGAGTCATCAAAATTGTAAATTTATCATCATGATACAAGATATAGATGTACAATAAGCTATTTTTGCAATCATATATTCAAATTACATTATTATTCGAAGAAATAAGAGATCTATAACCAAGCTCAAATAATAAAAATTATGAATCATTTAGAAATACGTTATATAGTTTAACATACATTAATGTTTAATCAAATCTTTTGAATGATTAACTAATTCTTTGTTGTTCCATATTTTCTATTGTCGAGTTTTTGTTATAGACAGGACTCAATATAGAAATTAATGCAGAGAATGAGATTTTCATGAATACGTTTAATTGTTTGATAAATCTATGTCTTTATAGTTGAATTGAAAGGTAACGCATTGTTTTCCAATTTATTGGATTCACTTGTCGTTCGTGAAATAAATGGAAAAAAAAAAAAATAAAAGTCTGATGTTCGACAACGATGAAAGCTTTCTCCCTACCTAGACGGTGCACGTTTACTCGAGCCTGTGTGCTTCGCCATGCGAATCGGAGGTCAGCCTAGAATCAATAAAGTGCACAGTCCTGGCAGGAACTAAAACACACCACCGAATGGTACACGTAAGGGCTTATGCAGTAGCTTCTGTTGGCGAACGTTCACATTTTAATGGAAATAAAGGCAGTTCTTCTTTCGAGGGGAGTAGAGGAGCAAAGATACAAATCTCAGGAGATTTCATGGGATTTACAATAGTTACCCAACTTTTGGAAAATTAAATTGCTACAATTCTCTTGTTACATAAAAATGTTAGTTGCAGACGGAAACAATGCGATTTTCGTTGCAGATATAATTAGTTTCCATGAACAAAATGGCGAAATGTCATACCATTTAATTATCCAATTTCCAAGCTTTGGTAATTAATTCTATACCATTTCTGTACCAATTTATATAAAAGATATAGAATAGTTACGTCTAAACAGTTTAGAAATTAATTTATAAGAAACAAATATATGAAAGGAGAGAAAAGAAGAAAAAAATCTTAATTAATTGAACCGTCTGGTCTGAGATATATACTCTATGATTGGATTCCGTGGCTTTCCACAATTAAAATTTTGATTTACTTTTTATTTCCGTGTTTGAGCTATAAAATTATTTTATGTACAAACTACTTAATCAATTAGTTTAATTAGCTATACTATGTAATTATACATATATCTATTGTATACTATACATATTCTATATATTATATATAGTATATTAAAATTATTTACAATTTAATTTTTATTATATGTTATAATTCTGATAAACAAATTATAATTAATAACGAGAAAATAAAAATAAACAAATACTACTAAAGAAATTTTGGTTAAATTCAATTATGCATTAAATTACATTTATACGACAGTAATAGAGAATTATATAATTTTGTTAACAGATCGTTGAGATACCTTATTGCAACATCAGATCTTAGCTTATTGATGTGGAAGTTATTTTTTATCTCACATTAAGATCTATGCAAGATAATAATTGACTTCAAAGCTCGAAAGAAATAGAGCAGATACACATGCTGTCTACTCACGCTGACGTACATACGTGAACGATGCGAATTTTTCGCGATATTCGATCGCAATATGTAGTTGTATGAAAGTGCGTTTTGTTATATATTTGCCACTGTGGCTCCAGCAATTCATAGTGGAAAAAAAAATAGCGTGGTAATTGCGCATTCGCGATGGGAAAAGCGCATTTCTACACGGAGGTAAACTTTATATTGACCTCCATCGATTTCGTCGTTACTGTTTCTTGCTACTTTACATTTGCAATATTAATCGCTTATATCAGTATCAATAAAAAAAGGAGCAAATGGGTGAAAAAGTATTCTGCAAAAATTTGCAATATTTTTACTATTTTTTTCTCGCTGAAAAACCCATACAGTTAGGTATGCGCTATTAAGTTGATAACGAAACTTGTTTGGAAATTAGAATTAAATAACTAAATTGTTTTCAGGAAAACAATGTAAATATGAATTGCGTAATGAGATTAGTGTCGCAAACGAAGTTGCAAGTAAAGATTATGAATCATTGAAAAGATATGCTCGGTTTGACCATTGTCACTGGCTCGTAACGCCTAATCATAAGTCCCTCTCTAGCGATTTTACCGGCTTCCAAGAAGACCATTTTTTTCATGTCGTGCCGTCGGTGATTACGCTCGATGGCGCACTATACTCTGCCATTACACCGCGAATAATCTGCGTCGTGGTGCTCCCTGGAGTGGCAATATTCGCGACACGAAGCGAATTTTACTTAAACGATAAAAGAATTTCTATTAATTATTTATAAAAATCTGTTACTTTTTCATAAATAAAGAGTAAATAAATAAAATTGAATTATTAAGAACGAATTTGAATAAAAAAAAAATTAATTTAAAAGGAGAAACGTATTTTACATGCGGCAAAATAAAGATTTAAAATTTTTTATAATTTAAATAGATATCCTAAATTAATTTATTTATTTTAAATAACAAAAAATGCAGTTTATAAAGAACTAATAATCATTAAGCGTTAAAAATAATTTTTTTTAACTTATTATATCGATATTAATTTAATATCGCTTATAAATTTGGTATTTATTAATTATATAATTTTTATATCAATAAATAATTATTTTTATATAATCTTTTAGAGTTATTATTTTATTGTAATTAGTAGAATGAAGAGATAATCCTTAATACATCCGAGCTTTCATTAATCTTTTTCAATCTTATCATTGAACTTTCGGAAATCCTCAAATATCATAATTATCTTTTCATCTTCGTATTGCTCCGTAATTTTTAGGAAAAAAGAGATCTTGTAAATTGGACATTGTATCGATTAAGTAATTGATAGTCTCATAGAATGTTGATCAAATTGTGTTCACTTTTCTTTCAACAACAAGCAAACATTTATTACGTGAATTACGTTAATTAATTTTTTTACAGACCCATATTTAATATCAATCGCAAATAGGACAAGTAATTTTGTGTATTCTCCATAAAGAGTGCGTTGAAACTAGCGCGACGATTACAATGCTGAAATTATACGCGTGGCAAATTGGCGCGACCTTTCTGGCCGCATTGCAAAGCGCGTTTCACCTCGAACCCAATACATTTTATGCGATATTTAAATAACTTGTTTTGACTACGAGTAACACGGTTCTCTGTAATCTGTTAATAATAAATATGATTAATTTTGTTAGAGCAGATGTCAATAAGCGGCTTTTATATAAGGATAATATGTGTTCATAAACAAAAAAATACATAAATTTTTTTGTAAGAAGAAATGTAATAATATTTTACGTATAGAAATTAACGAAACTTTACATAAAAGCCGCCCAAAAGTTATAAAGAATTAATATAATATAAATAATTCTAATAAACAGGATATCTACTGTGTAAGCAAAATTTTTAATACATTCTGATATACTTTTAATAAAATACTGAGAGTTTTATTTTTTATATTTTTTTACATTTAAATTTTTTAATTACCAGTAATTTGACCAATTTTACTAAAAAAAATATAAATATAAGTCACAACATTTATTCTTTGTTTATATTATTTTATGTTGGAAAATATTAGTATATTTAATTTAAATATCATTGCGTTGATAGAATAATGACACGACTGAAAATTAGCAACTTTTTAGCAGAGCATTTCTAAAATTCTTTTTGAATTGAAATAACATTTTAACCAGGATCATAAATATGCAAAACTTTTTTTATATGTTATACTTTTATGTATTCTTTAATTATTTTTAATGTATTCTATAATTACAATGTATTTTTTAAAACTGTGTTAGGAGTATTTGAAATTGTAATTCTGCAATCTTAGTACAAGGTTATATCAGATTTATTCTTTATCAATATATTTTTTTATATAAGCAATATGTTGTCAATGTATTGTTTTTCCACAATAATATGTTACTTTTTAAGGGAGGCAAGGTTGATTTCCTTTCATTATTTTAGAAATATTGTTTTTATTTTCACTTGTGTTACTTTTTTATTAACGCAGCAATACATTTGTGATACCTATATCTGGTATTAAGATAAAAATTTATTTCTAGCATTTTCAGTATCAGTAGATATCCTGGCTAGCAAGAATGCGCGTTCGCAACGCGGTTCGCAACCACGCGTTTAATTACTCAGGGGAACGACTCTATCTAATCCTGTGCTCTATTGCAGACCTAGGGAGTCCGTTCTTCCCCGGTGGTCCTGAATTGTGGCATCATCCATTGGCGTACTCTACAGCCGGCGAGTTACCGGGCACGCTGCAACATGCGACGCTGGTGCATCCGGCGTTACATCCTCAGGTCCCCGTACGTTCCTATCTTTGACTATCTGCAGACAAAGCTCTGGAGCCGCCGACGAGCGCCCCGATGCACGTTAGTGATACATGATCGTTATATTCGATTACTCTTACATAACAGGGAGATTTATGAGGACTCAAGGACCGAAGATACTTTTAACATAGTTGCCTTGAGTCCTCGACTCCTAAATTCTGTAGAATCTTGGATATTGAATTCTTTTTAACGTTTTAGTCTTTCGGTTGTTTTTTAGATACTCTAAATTTTCCAATTTATATATTTTTTAATTTTGCGTAAATTTTTACATTTATGAATTTTAAATCCCTCGATTTCTGAAAAAAAAGCATTTATTGTTTTATTAATTATATATATATTAATATGTACATATAGAGTGCTTTGTTATTATCGCATCATGAATTATTAGTAAATAATAATAATAAGTTTGTGAATTTTTAATTTTTAATCTTTGTAATCAGATTTAAAATTGTCAAATTGTCAAATTAAAATTAAATATATATATATGTATATAAAGATTATAAGATTTTGCTTTTTGTATGTTTAAAATTTTATTTTTTAAATGTTTTTTTATTCTCGGAAAAAAATTTTATACATTATATATGACATTATATAACTATACATATACGATTAAATATGATTATATTTTTACGAATATATTTTGCTTTACATTGTATATGTATATAGAAAATTATTACCAAAAAATTAATAAATTTTATTGATTAGTATCACTTTCTACAGAAAGAGAGAAAATATATAGGATATATATAATTATAATAAAAAAGAAAATATATTTGGAAATTATATATATAATTAAAACGTGTTTATAATCAACTACCCTTCTAAACGTATTCTGACTGATGTTGATTAACTTTTGTGATATCACGGGAATTAATACTTCGATAATAATTCATGAATACTATAGATGTTAATAGACATATATATGTGATAAATCAGTTTAAAATCTGGAAACTTTTATACATAACCATGTATTTATATATGATTCTATATAAACACACACACATTTTTGCCCGGCTTATTAATAATAATCTGCAATTTAAAATCTATATATTTATTTGTTGAGAAAAGGTCGGGGTTATAATTGAATCAGAATGTTTGTTAAAATTTGATGCGGTAATGACATAAAACTTTGTATAAATATTATATAAAATCAGAATTTTAATAGGATAATCACAATGAATAATATTATGCGGATTACTATAAATAACAACTTTTCCGCATACGCGTGTAACGTCAGTCAGTGTATTCGAATATTACTTTTTATATCGTCACAAAATCGATAGCGCAACTTGTCGTCGCACTGCGTGTCCTCATGTATTATATAGAAACGTGTAATCGTGTAGGTGCATGTCACGCAAGCTTCGAATCGCGGAGTTTCGAAGCTATTGCGATGTCTCCGTAGTTTGTCGCGACATGGATTAATTATGGCCGTCATAGACCGACATTAATAAATCCGTGGTTTACTTTTTTTTTCAGTCTAATAACATTGTACATATTTTTCGTTGTTTTAATTTTATGGGAAGAGTATTTAAAACTTATAGAAATATTACGTTGCGTTGATGATATCTACAGTTCGGGGTTACTTTATAGTTATTAATGAAGATAGATGAAGAATATAAGGTGAAACCATAAATAACACCGATAAGCCACATGTTAGGTAATTAGTAGCATCTAATGCAAGGGTATATGGAAAGTTAAATGAAGAGATATGAGAAGAGAGATATAGAAATAAAGGGTACATACATTTTCCATATCAAAATCTTTTATTCTTGGAATTCATCTTTTATTTAAATTTTATATCAGAATCTAGAGTAAGATTAAAAACAAAAATCTTTCTTCTATTTTATATGGTTTTTGATTTTATCAAAAGTTCATGTCTATTTAATAAACACTAAAAGAAGAGATTTAATGTCCAAGAAAAGTTTGAAATTTGAAGAATTGGAAAATTGTTCTGCGTAAGTACATTTTCAATCCCCTTTGAGAATTATCGATGTCAGTCCGATGATATCAATTCAAATCGTATGATTTTATTAATTTTTAATGTTGCGTGAACCTGTGACAGGTTTACACAGGTATCTGTCATCAGGTATTAACATCCGTAAAATACAGCTACCGATTTCTACGAGGGCAAATAACGCAATCATATAGTTATGAGTGTACAAACGCGATATAATCTGTATTTTATCGATCGCATTGCGTATGATATTATGTGATGCTTTTTATACTGTAATAGCGACTAAAATTATTCTGTAACATGCCACAGCGAATCACGGATTAATCGAAAAAGAATCGTGATGCAATGTTTTTGTAAATATATCTGGATATAATTGTTTGGAAATTATGTAAATTTATATAAAAAATTAAAAAATTTTTTGAACGATAGACTTTGAATGCTATTATATGATTGATTCAAGAACTTTTGGATTTTATATAAGTAAATCATACAATATTAGAAAAAATTATACTTAGATTTTTTTGATCGGATATTAATCTTTTATATTTTAGATATAGATAAATATTTTTATGTAATCACGAATTCGTCGAAACATATATTTTGTTATTGGATATACTTTTGAACAGGGAATGGAAGAGTTACTTTTACAGTTACTTCTAATAATATGGTAACAATGTTGCAACTTTTATGACTGTAATGATAACTAATTAAACGCTTAAAATTCTAAAATAATTTTAGGCTTTTAAGCGTTTAGTTAGTTATCAGTACAGTCATAAAAATTGCAACATTGTTACCACATTGTTATAAAAAGTAACTGCAAAAGTAACTCTTCCATTCCCTACTTTTGAATTATCGTATCAATAAAGTTCTTATATCTATTAATCATTATTGCATCAATCTTAAAGTTTCTGATATTTAAGATTCTATAAGTTGGTGATTCTTTCTTGATGCTAGATATTAACGCCGTTACAAAAAAAACTTCTATACTAGTTTGAAAAACATAGATTACATTTTTTAAATTAATTTTACACGAGAAAAGTCAGAAATAGTCATATATGTGAAATTTTACAACAGAATATCGATTCAGTAAAAATTTAAAACGATTATATATTAAGAAAGCTTTTAGAAGTGATTGAAAGTTTATAAGCTAATTTTTTTTATAAGTTCACACAAAATTTCAAACATGAAATATCGTTATAAATACTAAAATCCGATATTCGTTGAATTTATCTGCACGAGAGAAAATCCGTTGCATTGAACGTTTGATAAATCGAAGGTTCTTGAGTCCGGACTGCCTGCTATTATTATTTCCTTTTTCTCCGTACGCATCTTGCTTTTCCTTTAACGGAAGTAAAAAGGAAGCGAATCTCGAGATATCCACTCAAGGAATAACGAACCGAGAACCTGGTAGCAATAACGTCGGAACTTATTAAGTTGAATATCTTCTACGATCCAACTCGATTAAATGCGTTCTCGAGCGACTTGGCGATACTGAGAATATCGTTGGCGAGATTTATCATTGCTTTGATAAGTTAATAACGATGCTCAATGCAAATGATTTAAAATCATTCCTTTCATGTTGATGATATCTTCTAGAGACATAGTTTTATGTATAGATGAGAAATTTGCTGCGTGTTTTTGTGTTATGCAATTTACTTCAATGTGAGAGATTAGTTAATTATATCAATTATTATTTCTAATTTCTCAATAAAAAATAGGTACTCTGGTACTGTGACTGTTGGAATAACTTTACAATTAAGCATGAAGATAATTAAACAAAAAAGAAAAAAGTTTTAATTTTAGTCGTTTTGATCTTGTAATTAAAAGTAATAGAGTCGACTATTTTTCATAACGTTTTACAACGTACAATTTAAGGTTATTATTACAAAACAGAGTTATTGCATAATGTCACCATCGACGCGAATATATAATATCCCAGCAAGAAAGACGTCTAGAAGTTATACAGCATGTTTTTATATTCGTATGCGTAGTACAAATAAAGAAAGTGATTTTACATAAAAATATATGTCGAAAAATAAAACTTTTTATACGCGGGCACGCGCGTATCTTCATCCATTTTCCAAAAGAACTTTTCAATATTTGTCAGGCATTAACACACATTTATAGCTGCAAACCTTATAAATGTTACGCATGCATTAACATGCATTTGTAGCTACAAGCATTATAAATAAAAAAAGACTACTTCAGAGATATATGATAAAATGTGTTTACTTTTCAAACATTTTATTTTATTATCTTGAAAAATGTTTAAAGTTCTGGAATAGCTTGTATTTAAATTCGAACTTCAGAGAACACACTCAATTTAAATTTCTCTTAGATTCTAGCTCTTTTGATGCCTGTTTGTTTTAATATAATATTTTCGCAAATATGGTATATGGATGTTTTCTTCGCCAGAATGTCGTTCGAATCTTATTATATATATTCGTCTACTAAAACTAAAGTCTAAAGATCAGGACGACCTTTAGACTTTAGTTTTTGTCAGAAAAGATACAATTTTTTATTGAAGGGACAAATGTAGGGCTGAGAAAGACGGGGCGGATTGACGCAAATGCGTCGATCTATGCGAGCAAACCGACTACTCATGGCCAAGCGAAGCGAGTGTATAATAGAAATATTTATATTTTCCAGGCGCCTATATCCCTGCCGCATCCTACGACGTTGACGTCGATACACGCGTCGCTGCCTCATTTTCTACCGTCGCCGGCACTGGCGTCACCGGTCGGATCACCCTCGTCACAACCGAACATAGCCGTCAGCAATGCGCAGTGCTCCACCCTCTTCGTGGCGAACCTGGGCCAGTTCGTGTCCGAGCATGAGCTAAAGGACATCTTCAGCAGGTCAGACATCTTATCTGTTCGTACCTTATTCTTTTAATTCATAACCGGATGCGAGCCAATCGAATATGCTCACTAGTCGGTTGGCTCGATTATCGATTTGTTATATTTATATATTTTATGACCTATACATGTGTGTGATTATCAAGATCCTAAGGACACAATTTTTAGAATGCCTCAAAGTGCATTATCACTGTACAGTAAAGGTGTAGGCGTGAGATAAATTGGCAGAAATAGTATATCAGCTAAATTAAAGTTTTTTTTAACTTTAAAATAATATTTTTCTTTGAATTTTAGTGAAAGATCTTAATTAAACTAGTGATGAAATTAAATGTTATCATTATCTATGTATCTATACATTAAAATTTTTAACGGAATCTCAATTTGAAATATTGATGCTTAAAATATTTAAGTATTATGTTCATAATATATAATAGATATATAGTTAATTAATTTTATTTTAACGCAAATATGAAAATAGTCAGAAAATATGAATATTAATTATAATAATAGTAATGATAATAGATTACTTAAAAGAACCAAGTTACTTTTATATGACATATACATGCTGGCGGTAAATGCGCGCCAATTGCGATACGGGTACCGATACACGTGGGTCTTATCAGCGTACCACGTGGTGGTGATATCACGATGTCGTGGTGTGTTCGAAACGTCCAATTATTGATGAACAAACAGTAAGAATACGGCGGTTTCAAAAGCATTTCTGATATTTACGAATAAATCTTGAAACCATTGAATTTTTTAGACTTCAATTTTTAGATAAAAAATTTTCAGATTCTAAAATATTTGATTTTTTAGATTACTTTATCTAGTGGAGATCTTTAATGGAGATGTTAAAATATCTCTTAATTCTTAAATTTTTGACTTACGTAAATTCTTGAATTATTGAATCTGTATTGAATGTTTAACAATTAAATTGTCAGCATATGTGCTTAAATAAAAAAATTCTGCAATTATCACAGCAGTTTTCGAATTAAAACCAAACTTTCGTGAATAAATTCCAGATGGATTAAAAAGATCGGAAGTTTTGCGTTTATATAGAAACAACTTGTTATGCTCTTAGTGATTTACGTCGTTACAGTTATATAACTCTAGTAAGGATATATGCGTTCAAGGATTTCTTGCATTAGACAAAAAAACGCTGTTAAAAAGTATATGTAAGCATACATGAATAATGCGTAATAAATGCAATTCTTATCATTCTTGATGCTTGCAAAATTTACGGAAAATAACATACTTATTATTAATTAGCATATTATCGTATTTTACGCGGTTTCTATTGGCATATATTATGGGTGAAATTTTACGGCCACTAAAAAAATATAAAAAGTAAAATTGTAATTAAACATGATGACCCGATAATTACGGACGGAGATATTCGCAATTAAACTGTTCGCTTAAGTGTCAGCTATCCAACAAGCAAAGTTAAAATATGTTATCCGGTCGGGCATTACAGTTGCGCTCGTGTAATAAATTATTTTCACGTGCCCTACCATGCGGAACCTTCCCACGATCCTGAGTACGCCTCCAGTACGTCGTGAATCATTGAATTGAGAATTACGAACTTTTTCGATATGTCTACATTAAATCGGTTAGACCGCAACTGATATCCGCTGGTGTACAAATACTTTTACATAGAAATGGGAAAAATTGAAGATCCAGTAGAGTTGTTCATTTATCCTTGATTAATGCTGCGAACCTCGATCACGTATTTGTAGTTGCGGGATGCAATAATTATTTTCTATATATGAAGAGAAAGTTATATGAATTAATTTTTGTATGTGCTGCACCGCAAAATAATACAAAACTGCTATAATACTTGTGGGTACTTTTTATTTAATAGAATATTAGCAGTAGTTGCGTTGATATCTTTAATACCGAGAGAGATTACTATGGTTATTAGCAAAATAACAGATAAAAAAGAAAAAGAGAGTTTAGTTAAATTAAAAAAATTATGAATTAACAGAATAAAAAATATGACGTACTTCATATTTTTTGCAGTTCACTGAAAAATTAAAAACGCAGAAATTAGAATCTAAATATTAATATAAAGTAAAAACTATTTACATATTTATTTTAGTATAAAAAATATATTATAAAAAAAAGAAAGAATATAATATCTAATTATTTAGGAAGTCAAGTATATACATATAATTCACTTTAGGCACAAATAATTATTGAATAGAAAGAAAAATACAAGATTTAGAAATAAAATTATTTTTATTTTTAAAATATAAAAATTATACAATGACAGTGTCTTGAACGCGTTAACTGTATTATTAAATATGTCACTTACGTTTCGTTTTTTGTAAGAAAAAGCAGAGTGTATAAAATAAGTATATCAAATTTATTAAATTATTATTATTATTTATGAGCAAATCATAATTTGCAGTATTAAAATTTTTTTTATTTTTCCTGTATATTTAAATTCGTATTTTTTGTCCAAACACTATTACTTGTTATATAAATAGTGATAAAGTAAGTAATTTATTGATACTCGAAGTGCAAAATTTTTTAACAAAATATTAAAAATCGCTAATAACGTTCTCGGCACACACTGTACGAATAACGATTTAGAAGACGCGATCTACTCTTTCGAGTTTCGCAGCTGACGGAAGTCTGCGCGCGACTGTCTCACAAGTTCCAATGCCAATAGAGAAGCTCTTCCTCCCCTCGTATAATTAGCCTGCAAAATCTCATTATCCCGCAAACCCCAGAGTTCTGCAGTATGAATTCGTAAGTGAGTGCCTGAGTTAATTACACGCGTTTGCACGTGCGAGAGGCGCCCTGCGCATTCTACAATTTTCGGTAGCTCACGGGAGTATTCGACGGAATTTCGTCGTCGACGATGTGAATACATTGTCCTCGTCGCATGTAATTCAACCGTTGTTCTTGCACGGGTAATTATTTCACGTTGATACGCTTTAGAAAAAGTACATTTCAAGATAAAAATAATTTTATAATCGTACGAAAATATTTTTCATCACAACGTATATCATAGAATTATTTAAAAATATAACAACTTAGAAATTAATATCTTACACTAACTAAGAAAAAATATAAATTAAAGAAAGATCTGTAAAAATTTTTGTTTAATGTGAGTACAATTTTACATCTACAGTTTTTATAGCATTTTTTAATTGAAAAAGAGACATTTATAAATATACGGATTATTAAAAATCTTTTGAAGCAATTTTAAAAATTGACGGCTAGAAACTAGAAACTGATCTTATCATATTAAAAATTTTATTTGTCTAAGATTTATTTTTTGTCTTTATATTAATTCTCTTTTATTATTTAAATATTTTTTTATATTAAAATTTTTTCTATATATTTAAGTTTTAATTTTTTTTTCTTTCTTTTTATAAAATATCAAATTTTTAGTATGTGTCTCAGAAATCCCGATCTTAATTAATCAAAATATAATTACTTAATTATTAATTTTAAATTTTGATAGATTTCAAGAAAAGTATTAAATTCTTTATTAAAAATGGATTTTAAATTAATTAAAAGATATATATATTGTAGATATTGAGTAGGAGATATTTAATACAAAATTTTAAAACTTTATGTTTCTAAATATATAAATTTGTGATTTTATATGTTATTATAGATTTGTGTACACATGTCAGTCTGTGAACCTATAATTTTATTATTTCTGATTTATGTTTGTTCTCGTAGATTTGTAAATAAATAAACAAGCGAATTAAATTAATAACCATAGTAATCAAAGGATAAAGAGCAAACGATAAAGCATCAAGTACCTGCACCACAATTTAATCGTCATTCCGAGGATGTAATAATGGTCGAAATTGTGCAAGTCCGTCGTGAACGCCGATAGCTTTGTACTAACAGCACCGCCTCCAAATATCACTGACATCCGCTAATCATTTGCCACCGTCGTAGATTGTAGGCATATAGGACGCACCTGTACTAGTACCCGTACCAATACCATGCCGTTTACTAATTGTCGATGTGCTAAACGGGTTTGCACGGAGGGTAATGTCTCTACATCGCGAACTATCGATTAATCGCGGATTTGTGAATGTACTGTGAACCTAATGCGAAAGGATTATGATTAGGAATGAATTTAGTGGAAAGGAAAATATGAATTCTATAAATAATCTCTTTTATAAAATATATATGAAAAGTATAACATAGAAATAATGTAATAATTTTTCAAACATTCGATTACGTTTTAAAAAATAATTTTAATTATTTGTGCAATATATTATATTGTATTATATGTTTAAAAATTTTGCGAAATAATAATTATACAAATTATTTTATTATTTAATTATTTATTTTGATAATCTTCTTTCTTTACATACAATTATACGTACGTATTGTATGTATGTAATTATCTCTATACACCTTAAATTCTCCTAAAATAATTAGTACACATGTATGCTAAAGGAAATAATTCACAGCTGTTAACGATTTGAATTTGATCCTGAGTTTATGTCGCATCCCCTCCGTGTAATCACCCCATGTCGGCACTGCCTGACACCATCGACACCATTAATGGCAACCAAGCAGTAACCAAACCCCCCTAAACCTCTCTAAACTCCCCTTTTACCAGAGTACTGTCTTTATGACTAACTAGAGCACGTATTGTACGCTTCTCTTATTTGTGCACAGTTTTCCTGGTTTCTCCCGGCTTCGTATGCACACGAAGGGAGGGTCGCCAGTGGCCTTTGTCGAATATCAAGACGTTCGCTACGCGGCCCAGGCGATGGCCACTCTCCAAGGATCCTTTCTCCTCTCCTCCGACCGGGGAGCGATACGAATCGAATATGCAAAGTCAAAAATGGCCGAGGTGGGCTTTACAAATCTCTGGATCGAAGTAGGTTCCACTTTATGCTACGATAGACCGCTGCAAAGAACGTGGGGGGCGGCTCTGTGTGAACTAGGCGAAGGTTTTGCACGAGGTATTCGTGAGCTTGAAACTATCTTTGTTCTGGCGTTATTCATAGGACGAAGATGTTGGTTTCGAGAAAGATCTTAGCACGCGTGAGGATTTTAGCGAGGGCGTTTCTCGCGCACTTTGCACATGCTGAGAGATTAAAGAGCCTCGATGAGAGTATTTGTTGCGGTCAAGAGTAGAGCTTACGTACCTTCGAACACTCAGAGGCCTTGCTTATGCGCCAAAGTCCTTAGCACGAGTGTTTACTGTTGGTCTAGCACAAGACTTTTGCACATACACGAGACTTTGGGTGGTCCGCCCCTAGTAGAGCCGCCTCCGCGAAAATGCGATCGAATACGGCGAATACGTAGGGTTGTGCTTTCATCGATACTTTATATTATTTTTAAAATTTTATTTTGGTATAATAATAATTATTATATATTACGAAATTCAAAATATTTTATTAAAAAAAAAATACTTTATAATATTTAATTACATGTATGAAAAATATGTGAAATGTATTTATCTTGGTACTCTATTTAATGAATATTGTTGAGTCATGAAAATAACATGAAATAAAGTTTTAATATTATTTTTTCAAAAGGGGAGAAATTGTAATTTATGGTCTTCACAATATAATGAAATTAGAACTTTATAAACAAAGCAATAATTTCATTTGAAAAAATATATATGTATAGTATTATAAAAATAAAATACGATTTATAATATAAATATAAAATATTAATTTTAAATAATAAAAATTTGCTTTAAATATAAATTTTATTTTAGAACAATATTTTATTGGAACTTTGAGCACAGCTGTGCGTTTTCGTCTAGGGACCGAAATCGATATAATCTCGATGAATTTACGTTTATTGATGCTATAGATGTAAACAAATGACTTTAATATTTAGAATTACGGAAATGGCACATTTTTCTGCATCCATAGCATCGAAGACATCATTGAAATAATATTGATTTCGGATCTTTACTTTTGTCGCCGTTACCGAATTGCATTGGGCCCAGCGGACCCTGGATCCAATTAATCGGTCATTATTCGATCTAACTCACGCGGTTTCGCCCTCGAAAGCGTTTGTGCCTCGAGGCGCTAGACAGGCCGTCACTTCGAAGGCCAATTAAATCTGGTTGAAAGACCGACGACGGCTGTCCCATCGAGGACTCGTATCCGAACAGTAGATGCGCTCTCGTGCGTTGGTGCCAATTATCAATTATCCGTTGTTAATCGCCTACCGATCACGTGAAATCCGGCGAATCTGCCTGTCTTTCTTTCCTTTTTTTTTTTCTATTCACTTTTTCTCTCTATCGCTCGATTGAGGTACAAGTTCTCGTTTCTGCGATCGAAACGTAGAAGTTTTTGATCTATTTTGAATTATCTTTTTACGGTTTTCTTTTGTGAATTTTTGCACGATTCCAAACAGAGACTAAATTATAATTTCGAAGAGTTCAGAATTCAATGTTAGAGACTAGTAAAAATCATCTCGATATCCGTTCTTGGTTGATGAGAATGCGATACTTGATAGCAAGGTAAATTTTATCATAGCATTGAAAATTGAGAACTCATCTAAATTATATGTTTTCAATTCTAGACTTCAAGTTTTCTCTTTTTCTTGTTGTATTTTTTTCGTACTCCTCTATTAATGCCTGTTTGTCGATTTGCTCGTTCTTACGATGTAATATATTTCTTCTATACAAAATCCTTTCCTTTCCTGTATGTTTTTTTTTATTTCCGCTGTATCAAATCTGTCTTCGTTTTACTGTATCATATAGATATGACGAGCACTATGCACTATCCTGTAGCAACTTTATACTAATCGGCAGTAGTAACGCTTGGGAAAACATTGGCTGTATAAAGCATTAGGATTAATTATATTGACTAAAGTTATTTTTTAATAACAATTAGGGTCCGTGATAATAAAATATTTTTAACTACTTTTTTTGATATAATAAACGTTGTATAATTTTTATATTTCAATAAAATGCTATTGTTTTCTATTCATACATTATCACGTGGAAAATATATTTTTTGAAAAATTTTGTACAAATATTTGATTCATATAAAAAACAAAGTGGGTTTGATATGTTAACGTTTATTTTATTTTTTGGTTTAACTTTGATCCAAATAAAATGAATTCGAAAGATTGTACGATAAAAAGCTATGTAAGATAAAAAAAAGAGGAAAGTCAGACAAAACGATGATTCTGAGGTTCCGCTTTTAATCAAGACCGTATTTCCGCCGATGAAGGAAGATTCGTCGGACATTTAAGGATCGATCCCACTTACGTAATTTAAGGGCTGAACTAAGTTCAGCTCACAGGTTATCCAACCGCTAAAAGGATTGAACTAATTAATTAGTTAAGTAATTAAGCTGCGTTAAATGAAGCTGGCGGAGTTGTTCATTTGTTCAAAATGATAGTAATATTTCGGCAAATCTCATGACAAAACTGTGACATTATTTGCGCATGACAGTCGATATGTAATATACACGTCAAGAAAAAAAATTGCATCATTTTTTATTTTAAAAGAGGCTAACAATCATGCAAGTTAGAAGAATGAGAAGAATATAATAATTTAAGCGAGTACTATTAATTAACGCAAAATATCCATAGAATTATTTCAAAATTTCAAAATTGATAACTTCTATGAAATAATTATTTATCTTTTTCATGATTAGTTATTTCCTTTCCGTATAGCTTTATGTATACGAGAGAGAGAGAGAGGGGGGGGGGGAAGAGAGCGAGGAAAGGAGGGAGGAAGGGAGAGAGGAAGGGAGAGAGAGAAACGTTGAAAAATTGGTTTTTAAAAGTTTAAAAAGATCTTGAAGAAATATAAATATAAGATGTGTATGTTTAAAATATGCAGAAGATTGAGAGATAAAAATGAGGGACTTGATAATCCATTTGAAACGTTTGAAAATGAATTCTCGTCAGGGCAAAAGTGTGTCACCAAAAATTGATCGGACGCTATAAAAGAGCGCTTCAGATCGACCTTACCCTTTGAAATCGGTGGATCGATACCGTTCATTTCCAATTGCAATTGTGTCGCAACTTGTTTATTCATACGTGACGCCGAAAAGTTGCGATTGGTCACGCTGTAAACGAAGCTGTGGTTACGGATCGACCTCCCCATTTTCGAATTAAACGATCGATACGGTCCGCTTGGGGCTGGGCACGGCCGAACACGTCATCGTTAATTCACGTCGTTTTATAGAGACGTCTGGCACCGCAACGTTCACCTGGTGGGATACTCGATGAATTAAAACTCTTGCCCTTTTTCGAGCGAACACATTCAATCCTATGAATATTTTCTCTTCCTCTGTCCTACAAGCGTATATATCAGAAAACCTTTCGCATTTACGCTTTTAACAGATGAAGGAGAACCTTTTTATAGGATTGTTGAGGAACAACAGAGAGAGGGAGAGGAAGAGAGAGAGAGAGAGAGAGAGAGACTCAAGAGACTTGAGTTGTTGAATAGTCTAGTTTTTAATTTTCTACCTCTGGGAAAAGAGTTCCTAAGCTTTTATGTTTTCGAAATTTATTTGCGTTGATTTGTTTAACAGAATTTCCAAGACTTTTTATTTCTTGAATTTTTAAACCGTTTAATTTCTTTTTATGTAAACACTGAAAACTTTAAATTTCTCAAACTACTTAATACGTCATATTTTTCTTTCTTTATACACACCCGCGCACACACACGCACAGGTACACACAGAGGATAAGATGGTACAATTTCGAACATAATACAATTTTGAACGAAATAAAATAATCCAATTTTCGAGGTATAAGTTTGATAAACATAATCTTATTGTATGGAGGATATTGAAAGGTACCAAACAAGAGGGAGAGAGAAAAAATCGAACTTGAACTTTGAAATTGGATTCAAATTTTATTTTGTTCAGAATTTTACTATATTCGAAATTATCTTACCTTATCCTATTTGTAATATACCGTAAATATTATAAAATGTTTATATTATGAAATATTTTTTATATAAAAAAATAATATTTTTTTATTTAACCTACTGAATATTTTTGATATTTCTTGAATACTCTTTTAACAATTCTTTTTATGTTTAAAAATCTTTACAATACACCGTGAAGAAATATTGTCATAAGATTTACGTTGTTTTATTTTCATATTTACATCGTCCCACCTTGAATCTATTCTTGCTATGTAAATACGTTTTATTCATAAAATCTCTGTTTGTTCCTGCGAGATTTCTTTCAGACACAACAAAACTCAATCTATCTATATCCCTATATCTTGTGCTTCCCTTATTATACCCTCCTTTTCTTGGCCGTATGTGTGCCTCTTCGTCGACCGAGAGCTTTGAACAAACCGTGAAAGAGCGCTTTTCAGCACAGTCACGTCCTAATGAGGTACGCAAATTACTCAATGGCAATGTCGTCTCTTCAACTTCACGCGGACACTCTTCATGTGGTAACAAGACAAATGTAGGTTGTCCTTTCATTCTCGTTTGGATTCTCGACCGAGTCTTTTTCAAACTGTCACAACATGACTTATTGAGAACCAGTATTAAAAAATTTGTTAGAAATGACCATTGAGTTTTTGATTTTAAATACTCACGTCTTTTGACAATCGCAACAGTTCATAATTCGATTTTAGATGTAGGTACTTTATATTTAGATACATTTAAAATTTTCTACGACATCTTTAAACATATTTGAGTAATATTAATATATAGCATAAAGATGATGCAATTTTCTTTCTTGTTATAAGTTATTAAGAATGTCTGTTATATATAACACTATATAGTGGCATATATAAAAGAAATGAAAATATTGTTGTGTACCAGAAAGAATTAATTAATTCTATCTGGTCTTGCACATATTGATGACATGCGATTTAATTATAAAAACATCGTCTCGTTGCAATTAGAATTTTTTGCGTTTTAAACGTATCATGAATTGTTCTAATCGTTTGCATCGATTTTTCAGGGATCAAAGAGACAAGAAAACGGCCAACCTTAAGATTGACATCAATGGCATGTAAAAAGGCACAGTATCGGGCAGCCCGAGGAGATGACAAAATGCGCTCTAGGGCAGGACATCCATCGGAAAACAAGACACGAGGAAGAACCATACAAGAAGCCGCACTGTCGAGCAGTTAAAGATTCGTCGGCGAGAGATCGCGGAGAGCGAAACGTAGGACACAGGAGCAGTAAACACATACATACATATACGAGAAAGATGGGAAGAGAAGAGATGTAAAAATTGCGAGCGTAGATGGAAGGGCAAGATTTCGCTCTTCCGCCCGAAAGGGACACAGCGAACACCATCGGTAGGCAAATTCTTGTAAATTCTTCGACGTTGCAGAACGGAGGCGTGTTGGTTCGCGCGACTCTAGCGGGGGGCCCAATATAATCACATAATAATTCCTAGGTATATATATTTTTTAACGAACTTAACTTATCGATTCGCGTACCTACCTTTACCTACTATTTATTTTCACCGTGTCTTTGATCGCGATCGACGACGACGAAGCAAGAGGGGCGGGGGTGATAGAGATATGGCAGGTGGAGCATCGAAGAAGAGGCAGCGGAAGAATGAATCAAGCGAGGAAACGGATTTTATTTCTTGTATGTGTATACATATGTAAAGAAGAATGGCACTCTTCGCAGTTACACGCGCACGTCATATCGCGATATTTGGTTACACGTACATGTATATGTACGAGTACACAGGCATACACAAAACACACACCCCTACAAACACATTTATACGCGACAGTCGCAAAGATTTTTTCAAACATACCATGCCACCCTGGGATACATCCGCGACATACCATGAAATTTGCATTCAACGATAATCTATTGCGCATATTTCGAAAAGAAATTCTTGACAAATTTGTTAAATAAGTCACATCGAGCTCGAATTTTCCAAATTGTTCATATTGTTGGAAAAGTAATAGTTATATAAATATCGAGCCTCGCTAAATTAAGCTCAATAATGCGTGATTAAAACATATTAATGCACAATGTGAATCCTGGTGGTGGCTCTAACGCGAAATTGCGTATTCTACATACTAAAACGAAACAAGCTAGGCGAAGATGAGTACATCAAGCTTAATACCAAAGGTTGTGTGTGTGTGTGTGTGTGTGTGTGTGTGTGTGTGTGCGTGTGTGCGTGCGTATATGTGTATGAGGAGAAAGGGAGTGAAAGAAAGAAGGAGAAAGGGGAGAAAGAGAGAGAAAGAGAATGCTTCTGAGCAGAAGTACAAGAATGAAATTGCGAATGTGATAGAATATATGCAACAGGAAGAAAGAAAGAGTGACCAAATTGAAAGAATGGTAGGTGAAAAGATGACTGTAAGTAATAATCTTATACATATATATACATAACGAACGCGAACATATCATAGGGTTAAGCATGTAGATGAGAATTCAAGCGCGGCGAGAGGAGAATTTGAATGATCGTCTGCTTCTCCGTAAAGTAAAAAGATCACGCGAGAGCGGACGGAAGAAAAGAGAATAGTAGTGAAGGTGATGTGCCCCGCGTGTTAGTAACGGCGGCCAACTCGGCACGTAATTTGCCCAAGTGCCTTTCTGTTGGTCGAGTCACAAGCTGTAATCGGTAGCGTGTTACACACTTAGATCTTGTCCCGATTTTTCGAACTCCCAAAGAGAGAACTCCCGGCGCTTCTCTAAACGTGCAACTGTACCCGAAATACGTCCCATTCGCCTCTATTTCACCCTATTGTACTTCCCATTCCCTCCCGAATTCTCCTCTTACTTTCTTGGTGGCGGATAGCTGCAATGCATTAAAGATCTCTTAATGATTTAAAGGTTAAATACAAGTTTTTGGTAAAAAAATGCGAGCAAAATTTATTCTCCGAAATAGCTCAATAAATTCATTAATATAACTATCTTGGTAATTTCTTTTTGATATGATTTTTCTTTGACTTTGTGCTGAATACTTTCATAAATATTATATCTTATGCAAATATACGATAGGTATTAAATAAAATAATGATATTTGTGTTCTGTATTTGATGTAGGATTTTAATAAGTTTATATTTTTAATAAAATTATATTCATTGACAAATGAAACTATAGACAAATATTTTCATTGTTTATATACTGAATATTGAACATAAAATTATAAATTGATTTTAACAAATAGCCATAACAAAGATTATCAAAGTAGCTTTCTGTAATTTTATGCAGCTTCCGCTGAATCCTTGAATTTCATGATCAACCTTTGTATCTCCCATTATATCACTGGGCATTTATTACATGTATCCGCAATTAACGAAAGTGGAAGTTACTTAAGAGATAAAAATGCCGCCGATTAAACAGTGGATTATATCGGTAAAGGCGATCATCCACCGGCGTGCTCGGGCGAATCAATTGATCATCCATCATTGATCTCCCATCATCGATCATCAAGTCACGATCGCGCCAGTATGTTCTTTATTTTTCTAGGAAAAGCGACTGGACTACGTTAGAATCACTTTGCGATATTGGGACTTGATGAATACACAATACAACTAAATATACGCGTGAAGAAAAGAAGAAAAGATAACGGAAAGTAAAAGAATACTGTTATGAGGCAAAATATTCGAATTTTCACTTTAACCCTTTGCGCTCTTACGTTCGAGTCCTACTTTACATATCAATGTAGATTATCGGATGGAAAGGGATAAAAAAATTGATATTTTGTAATGCTACAAATTTGGGATTTAACGCTACAACTAACATACAACTGCGATAAAAAATGTAATTTACAAAACTTTAGGAAGTATAATCTAAGTTATAATTAAATCGAGGCCTTACAATTCGAGGAGTAGTAAAATGGATTTAGATTGTCATACATAAGAGAGTATCTATCTCAGATATTCAAAAACAAATGATTGCGTTAACGTGTAATTGAATGATGGAAAAAAAAACTTGATCATCGCGGATAGAAAATAAAATTTATGCGCTTGAAACCAGACTAACACATGGTTGGCCTTCTTATAAAAAAAAAGTATTATAACGTTTTCAATGCGTATCTTTTGCAATTAAGAAAAATAGAATATATGACATTTGAGTGCAAAGGGTTAATGCCAGTGTTCAAAGATGAAAACCTATGACAATTTTGAATTCGTCGTGGATCTCGAATAAGATAAATATTTAGCAAAGAATGAAAAGATCAAGGAAATATAGCGAGGATAAGATAATGAAAAATATAAACAGATGTTTGAATAACGCAACCGTGATCGCTCGAGTATCGCGATCGCGAGGGATGATCGTCGATCTTAGGAAGATGCGAGGATGCAGCGCGGCAAACGCATTATTCGGTGTATTCAACAACTCGTTATTTTGTAATTAGCCGTTAAGAGGCGGATTCGTCGTTATTCACGATCGGAATCGATGAATCGTTAGATTGAATTTTAAAGTGCTTTACAAGTGAACTAACACATATCAGTAGGCAGTACGCTATTATTACATTAACATAGAGTGGTATTCGCGTAAGGATATATTAGAGGTTAATATAAAATATGAAGAAGTATATATATATATACATATATATCTACAGATAGATATATATATATGAAGAAAAAATATATATAAACACACTTTTAAAGTACAGGGGCGAGAAGTACATGTCAATCAGATATTTTGTACCGTCTCTAGAAAATTACTCTAGCGAGTCCGTTTTATTTCTTTTTTATATACGTATATAAATATATATATATATATACACGTGTATAGGCATAAATACAGTGAAAGCGAATTCTGTGCAACGCGAAAAGAATCATGCGAAAAGCGAGCGTGAGTGGGACCCTATAGCGCTCTTTTATTTTGAAAGAAAAGTATCGTTTATTGAGCGGAAAACTGGAGAGAAAATCGTACATTTAACAAATAAAATAGAAATGAAATGATTATTAATTAATGAGGATATGGAGGATGAAAACAAATGTCATATATTTATATAAATATGCTCTCTCTCTCTCTCTCTCTCTCTCTTGAATTTTTGTTTCATGAATGTAAAAATTTATAAATCAATCAATTAACAAATATGTATAAAAGATATCTGTGAAACGTTCAAATATTTTGAAAATTAAGAAATGAATAAGAATTTGCAGCATTAAACTGATTTAATCAATTGTACGATTTTTCCTTCGTGAAGACACGCTCCTGCTCTAATATCATTTATTCGCATGGTTAATCCACTGTACACTTCGGCAAATTACAACTCGAATGGTTTGCATACTGGAAAATATCTTATGAAATTTGATCTACAATAACAACTTCGATTGAAACTCACTGAAAGCGGAAAGAAAGCGAAATCGAAGATCACCAAAGATGGCAATGTATCGATCCAAAGACTACCAATAGACCTTACAAAGACTATATCACGCTGTGAAAAAAAAACATTAATATGCACCACCTGATGCTAGACTGCACCAATCTATCGTAATAATAGCGCGAAGAAGAATTAAGGCAGATATTTGAATTACACGGAGATATAATTTGCCTTTGCTTTTTGAGTTTATCTCATAGATCCTGATTCCGTCCTCGTAGGAAGTCCTACTGTAGGATTGATCCTCGGGACTGATTCCAAAGCTTCTGCACCTATAAAATTATACGAAAATCCAAAGCTATTCTAATTTGGAGTTTTATGTTGAATTAATATTAAGATAAATATCGCATAATCCATCGCATAATACTTTTTCCAATAAATAATAATAGATGAGAAGTGAAAAGATTGCATTGGCACTGCGGTAGTCAGGGATCGCCCGTAAAAACCTACAATTGATGGCAACGAAATGTCATTAGACTTCTTGATGATTTAAACAAAAATCGGGGGTAGAAAATAATAATTAAATTCTATATTTATTTGTTTAAAGTTGATTGTGAAATGTCAACGTTTTTAAATTTGCCAGCACTGAAAAAAGGTTACGTATTTTATCATAATATAAATATGAGCATATAGGGCAACCAAGATAATAGAGTGCTCCTTTGAGCCTGACCACACTTCGAAAGTAATGACCATAGTAGTATCGTCAAGACACCAAAAATGAAAGTGAAAGTGAGAGGGTACGACGAGATATGCATAGACAAAATACATATCAATTTTCTAAAGCGCGCGAAATGCGAAGCTGATTTGCCGCGGCGATATATATATATATATATATATATATCGGGTAAATGGATAGAGCTTTGCACCGATACCAGTGATAAGTGTCGAGGGTGGAAGGGAGTTTATACATTCCGGACGAATGATCTATAGGGAGAAGGGGGTAAAGGTGGAGAGAAGTACGATAGTCTAAAAGCAGCTTTCCTATTATTTGAATACAATTTTGTTAATTGACTTAAGCAATCGCGAGAACTCGTTCTAGCGGCGAATTATAATACGTCATGATGTTTTTCGGAGTTTTATAAGAATTGCGAGTATAGGTAGTTAAGTAACCGTAGACTGTTCTACATAGCTGTTAATCGTAGTATCACACGCGCTTTCTGTGGTATTTAGTTGATTCTGTCATTGATGTTACATCCGTCTGACGACGCGCGACGTAAGTAAAGACGAAGCTAGACGAATATATATATATATGTATATGTACCGTGGACTTCGATATTTTAGAATATAACTGCGATCAGACATCTATATTTTTTTTTATTTCAATTACGTACTCGTACGTTGCAATTTTGTTTACATGGAGACTATTATAATTATCATGATATTTTTATTAGTAATGAATTTACATTAAAAATATCTATAAATAGTTGCACGGTAAAAAATATGATGTCTGCTCGAAGCCACTAAAGATCGAAGTAATCCGTGGTATTTTAATTGAAAGTAATTGAAATAATTAAGCAACTCGGCGTTGCACGTACATACGTGTGGAATCGAGAGTATAGTCAATTTGTATATTGCAATTTTGTCGCAGCCTGATGGCGAGTTTGATTCGTTACGTAGCAAAAATATAGGCGGCTTGCGAGTTCTTATTGAAGCCGGTTGTGCTCAGGTAATCCACGTATATTATATTTATACGATTATGTCGCGCGTGTCGTGTAATCGATTAACGTGGGTATTCTTTGCTCGGGCACATCGGTATCGCTTATGCGAAATATTGACACCGTTTCTGAACGACGCGTTGAAATGGTTGTAAAAAAAATATTAACAATTGGAATTCTAAAATTGAAATAAAATTAAATTTAAAGTTAAATGTGAGTGTGGTGAATAAACATGCTTTTTAAAACTACGTAAAGAGAATTGTGAGTTAATGTGAGAGATTGAAAGAAAGTTAAATATTTAATAAAAATTTAATATGAATGAAGAGTCAAATAAGTAATATAATCTTAATTAATTAATTTTTTAATAGGGCATTTATATATTGATTTCTTATATTATGATTGTTATTGTGTTTAACTTATGAGACTGTTAAAGGGGAATCGATATGATTATTAGATCGCTTTGTAATTTTTGCCTTAACCGAGCTTTGGTATAAATTTGATTAATATTTTTTCTAAAAGCTCTCGAATTTTCCCGAACAAATTGGAGAACAATCTCGCGTGATCGTTCGGCATCCTCGCGTTGATCTTCTAAATTCGAAAATCCGCGCAGTATTTCGATGCATTCCCTCGAGACGAATATTTTTGAGGTATAAGTACCTGAGGCTATTCGACTATTTATTATTACGCGACTCGTGCAAGTAATCCCAAAGAATTATAAATGCTACTTTGCGCCTTCATACGAAAGTATTCTCGCGTATGATTACTCTGATTATCGTCCAAGAATCGGCGACCAGTTGGCTTATGCGATTTATATTGCCAATTACATATCTTCTCTCGTGCATCCCGTTACACGAATAGTAGCGATTATTGCATGAGATCAGGATTTATATAATACATTGTTGTAATCATCAGTATGAATGAAATTGGATTTTACATCCCATAAGCTAAATACCAATTAAATGAAAAGATTATTTATTGTAAATTTTAACATTTAATCATCGATCCTCGGAAAGAGAATTTATGTTATTTTGTCACGGAATGTATTTTGATGCTGTAGAAAAGTGGCTAAATTTATTGGTGCAATTATAATGATATGCTATATCCAACATGCGCTAAACACTTCCTGTTAAGACTAATATTTTGATATAAAATTTCAAAGGCAATGATTGGATAATTGTCACAGTGAACTACACAATTATTATTTAACTCCATTGTCTACGTATTATTGTCATAGCCTTTATGATGTCAACATTACTGTTTGAAATCCTTTTTTAAAAATAAACTTAATATTCCTCGCAAAGCATAATACTATAATCTTTTTGTTATCTAAAAGAATTTAATTTTTGCAAATTTTATTCACTATATGATGTATTCCTATTCAATCATCGACGGCAGCCTTTATACCCGTCCAAGCCACGATCGCAAGATCGATTCACAACGACGATTATGTATTGAGATCACAAATTCGGGGGGAGGTTGTGCACAAGTGAGCAAGTAAGGAGGGCGCCTAGAAAAGAGATTTTTCATTGTTCGGATATCGAAGTATGTACTTATCTAGAGGATCGTTCGAGATGAGAAGAGTCGGGACTTATAGTTGCTTAATTAATTATTTGTGTCTGGGTATATGTATGTATGAATGCATGCGTGTATGTTCGTGTGTGTTTGAATGAGTATGTGTGGAGCAAACCCGTTCACGAGATGAAAATACTAGTAGAGGGTGATATGAACGGATGTCTACACGACGAACTGTGGTAGTATATACCAAACGTTCACAATTTCCGGACGCGAAACCGGATGTCTTTGACAAAATGATTAGATGAACGAAATATGTGTATGAGAAGAGTTCTTCACTTTTATTCTGATTTTAGAGAAATAACGTGATAAATAATACCCATTAAGCGTCGTAAACTCAAAGTAAATGTAAAGAATTCTTCTTATAAATTCTTATGAATCGATGAATTATAATTTATCCATCTGTCAACGAAAATTAATGCTAATATTCTTGGTGATCCTATAAATTGAGATGGATGGAGCAGTTTATACGAGGCATGCGAGAATTCTTAGGATTATAAGCTTATTCTAGCGTGTTCATAGTGTGTTCCGTGGAAGTCTCATGCTGTTATAGACCTCGCCGATTCTGCTTTCTGAATACGTGAGTGTACCGATGTACCTGTATACATACGTTCGTGAATTAGTATGAAATTATGAATATCAGTATATTTCCGGATCTTTGAAGATATGAATTTATAATATTCTTATTTTAATGATCGATCCATTAGTCTGGGAACTTTTCTTACAATATTTTACAGAAATACGTTTGTTTATTTATGAATATTTGATCGTACGAATTTTTAGAACGTATGGATCTGTAGATATAGAATTCAGCTTCATAGATCAGGTGGACACTGCGCACATATTGTGTCGCATCCAGTATATTGTACATCGGTCACACGTGATTGAAATCTGCGTTTTCGCAGACGCTTAAAAAGCATGTTGTGAATGTGTAAGTTAGCGTCGTGTAACTAGCAATTCTTTGACAGGGTTAATATAAATCGGAGTATCAAGCCATCATAATTCATACATTAGGAACAAAATAACAAAATTTGAATGACATTTTCTGGCGACGACCGATTTTGTGTTTTGATATACATTCCACGAGCCGAAGGAAAAGAATCAGTTGATCGTTAAATGCACATTGCGAATATTGAGGAACATTTAATTTGTATAAGGTTTCGTGATAACTGTTTTGCGAATATTTTAAAGGTGAATTCGCGTAGTCAATGCTGCGACATGCGTAATCTCAGTTAAAAAAAAAAGACAGAATATGACAATCACACGTGTCACGAGATCGAACAGTAACTCGAGATACTAGGATCGTTCGGCATCGCTCAATTTGCAATGAGAATTCCTGAGGGAAAACACGTAACTGCTTTTGATACTTATACATTGTACAGTGACGTACGATATTTTGAAAGTGATAAAAAACACGCCCTTACATTCTTAACATATCAGAAACAGCGAAATCGATCGATCATTCATAATATATGCTGGGCTCTCACCTCCATTTCATAAAAGAACCCACATAATAGTATTTATCTTTTTTTTATTATTTATGTTATTGTCTATCTCAGGGTATTTCAAAGAATGATATCTATGAGTGAAGGATGAAGAAGAAGATACAAATTGATCTAGTCTAAAAAAATTATTAATAAAAAAATTATGTTTTCAGCAGTGATATAATATATTATAATACGATTTATTAGCGAGAAAAGAATAAGGTCTATTAAGTTCTATAACTTTTATAAACTCACAGTATCTGCACTACAAAGTATTACACTTAATTTCTTCACATTGCAAATTATATACAATATTTATATAGTATTAAGTAGTTTAAATTAGTTTTTCTTTCATAGATTTGTTTTAATCGAACGCAATAAATGAGTGATCTTTTCGTAATACAGGGCTATGTTTTTAATAACGTCAGCTTAAATAATGACCTGTACATTACTTTCAGGCAATTAGATAAATACGTCCTGGCATGGTAAATGATCGAGCGTTTCGCCGAAGTAATCGCTATAAATAAGGGCACGCATTGGACCACATTCGTCGTTCGTAGACAACCGCGAGCGTTCTGTGGTGTTTATTAATCGATAGATACACCCGTGTCTTACATTTGTATCCGTCTGTATGTATGTAAGGACGTGTCTCTTTGTGTAGCTACGTTGTCCGTGTATTTATTTGCGTGTGTTTCTAGATTCACATTGCGCGCGTATGCACGCGGCTCCGGTTTGCGCCCAGTGTCTGGGTGGAAGATAGGCAGGAGATATTGAAAGAGAGAGAGATATGTAATTATGCATAACATCGATGGAAGCGTTCGAGGGAAATGGGAATATTCCCTATCATGTGAATCTCGTATGCGTGTATATATGTACATGTAATATGTGCATTTAACATGTAATTATCTATTGATCTGCATAGACATTTATTAGGATTGGCTCCAATGCATCGTGGAGACTCTTTGCCTTAATGTAAATTCATATTTAAAACGTACATTTTTTTTTAGCTTTCTCGAGGTTTTACATCCTCATAGATAAATATTTTTCAAATCTAGTACAACTATTTAACAAATTTCTAAATTTTGAGGAAAAAAAGGAACAAACTTCTTTTTAGGTTCTTTCAGAAGTTCGTTTTACGTTTTCAAATATATATATATACATATATATATAGTTATGTTGAATGTATAAAATTTCTGAATTTCACGATGCATATACAAATGACACTTTGGGGCAAACCATGAAATTGAATTGCGATTCGATTCAGGAAAACAAAAATTGAGAGTTATGATGATGTGTATATAAAAATAAATTTACGAGTGAGATTTCTATGCGAGAGAGAAATTTTGTCTGATTACGCAGAGATTGACGGCGCGTTTCCTTGACGATCTTTTTGGCGTCAGAGTTCCGTGCTGAGCTCTGCATTTGCCGTTTCTTGTTCTTTACACTTGGTTATCGTACACTCGTTAGCCGCACAGATGAATAATCGTCAGAAACGCGCCTGCAAATCTCGCGAATCCTTATAAATCGGGAGCGTAATCGATTAATGATTATTGTAATAATTGCTTCTGCTCTCGTAATCGGCATTGGTTTATGGGGATTCTACGATCACTTTGGATTACTCGAACGCGGAACGGTGTGATTTTTCTCTATTAAATATGAATGATGTTCGTAGCAGTTTCCTCCCACACAGCAAGAGATTTATGTAAACACCTGCGATACGTGTTTACATAGAGACAGTTTACTTGTAAAAATTATTGACATTGCAAAGATTATTGATGGAATAGCAGATATCATTATAAAAGAAAGATTAGTGAAATGTTGCGGAGATATAAATTTTCGACCTCTTGAGTGATTGGTCGACAGACTTGACGCTCGAGTGAATTTAACGCTTTGCGGACGGAAGTGTGTGAATCGACGTCCTATACTTGGTCCGCTTTGAAAGAATACGGTGCGACAAATACAAATGTTATTTTTGCGACTGAATATGATCACACGTTCGCTTAGGTATAATCGCTACCTTTGAGATTATAATTTTATATTTAATCTCTCATGTACATCATGTACATACAGCTGCAGAAACTAGTCCGTCCCCTGCGCTCGCTACAGTACAGCACGATCGGTCCGCAAAGTGTTGAAAATTCGATTTTATGTATTTATAATTGTGAATTAATTATTTTATAGATTATTACATATTGTAAATTTTACAATCTAACAAATCATTTGTTAGTTTTTCTTTTTTCTTTATGAATGTGGCAAGATTGTTATAATTGAATAATAAGTTTCTTTACAATGCAATTTCTAGTCTAAATTGAAATAAATTATTTTAAATTGTTTGGATATTAAATTTTACTTCAACAATTACATTTAAAGAAATTAGTATTTATTATTATATACTTTTTTACTTATTTAAATTACCTTTCATCAATCTCGATCATTTGTAGTAAGTCTTTATGTTATTTTCAACAAATGTTTTTTCCATGTTACTCGATAAACTCGGGGTTCACTATGTATACATGTATTGTATACCAGAGTATAAACTGGCGGTCATGTAACGATTCTTTGTCGATATTGTTCAATAATAATTGGATAGTACGGGAAACGTACACTATATACTATATTGGTAACGTACAATTTTTGTTCATCAATTATACATACGAGAGCAATCACACACGCTAACCATCGAAAGTGACCCAGTACACAGGCAGCAAAATCGAGTTCACGCAAGCGTGCGTCGCTTGACACGACGACGATTACCCTAAAGTTTGTGCGTGCATAATAATAACAGCAACACTGAATAAAGATAGTAATAAAAATAACGGTAATACTTTCGTATTCGTTACAAAAAGAGGGGGATACAATACATCTGACATATTTATGAGATAAAGTTCGCGCGTAAATTCGTAGATAATAACAATACCGATATCGATAGTAATAATAATGGATAATGATAAATAGTAATAATAACTATTATTATATGATAAAATTAGTTGCAGCTTTCTGTGTAAGGTTATTGTGATATTTAAAGAATAATAACTTTACCGTAGCGACATTGAACTATGTTCAGAGATAAGAGTATGATATTTAGTGAGCGAATAATAATATTAATAATAGTAATAATGTAATAGTAATAATACTAATAATTAATCAGTATGTCGACGGGGCTTGAGTGGACACGCCTCTCCGAAAATCGATCTACGGCGAGGTACAAAATCATAGCCGTGGACGAACGCGTTTCTCTCTCTCTCTCTCTCTCTCTCTCTCTCATTTCTTCTTCTTCATTTTCTCGGTTTTTTTTAAATATTACATGTATGTTTTTAATATTACATGTATCTATATAAATGTTTTCTTATTTTATCATATATCACGGACGAGGTTTGAAACGACAATCTGAGGCCTCGTCAAATACTGCCGGATGCGTGATGGATATTTCGAAGGTCGATCGGAATATGATAAAAAGAGTATATCGCGAAGGGCAAAAAAACTGATTATTCTGCCATCGGAACTTATCAATAGATATCATGGGTCGATGACCGTTCGACATTTCGGAACGTCCATAACGTGATCTGGATCAATCCGTCCATAACATGTCTCATGCCGGAGACATTTGCACAAACGCGTGCATATTAATCATTGGGACTACAAAAACATATCATCATATATGTAATAATACTATATATATTATATACATTAACAAGAAAATATTAAGCAATAAGAATTTATTTATATGCCCGCGTAAAGAAAAAAAAAAGCGAAATAGGACGAATGAAACAAGGAAGAAAATAAGTAACACATTAAACATTGCATATCAATTCGTGTGTCTGGGCAAGGATTAGCTTATATATATATAAATATAAATATATATATATCTATAATCTTTACTTCGTCGTTGTCAGGCGTTAATGTTAAACTTAATTATCATTAATTAATTATTAGATTGTGAAAGAATTTCTTCAGGTTCTAAGCAAGATTTGGAAATAATAAAACGAGCAAAATACATGAGCTGGATATTATTCTGCCCGTCAAAATCCTTTTTTTATCCAAATAAGATCCATCTTTTTATTCTCAAAATTCTAAGATGAGAAAAAGTTTTTACTTCTTTGAATTCTTTATTCCTGGTTTATTATTAAAAAAAAGATTTTTTTAAACAATATTTTTAAAAAATAAAATTTAATAACGGTTTTAACTCTCTCTTCTAGAAAATGTACAAAATTACCAATTTTTATTTAAAAATTTTAAAATAATATAATATTTTACCGTTAATCGCCACTGTTTCATTTTAATATTAAATTAATAATTGAGCAATTTATATTCTATTAAATAAAATATACAAAAGATCAAATTAATTAACTTTGTCCTTAATAATTTGAACGATAATTGTACATGGTCACGTTTATTTATGCATTAATTCCTATCTTTATACTATATTGACCTTTACGCACATGCACTTAAGACATGCGTTTACGCAGCCTACGTCAACATGACATACCACTTATGTTTCTAATACGCATGATAGTGCATCTCTGTGTGTCAACGTTATCAATAGCTCTTATGGAACTGCATTCGATGCGCGACATTAGGTATATTCGTTTACCTTGCAATCAAACGCTCTCTTCCTACATTAAGTGTTCGTCAGGTTGTAATACAAGATGCACTGGATAATAAATTTAGATATATTGTTAAAATGAGTATATAATTTATCATGAAACAAAAAAATTATTTCAGTTATCTTAATCCTTATTTATAATAAAGAAAATTTTAAATGATAATTAAAATTCTAAAAGTTTGATAGCCTATTATTACATAAGATAAGAAAAAATTACGTAAAAAAAAGAGGTGTTTATAATTAATGCAGTATAAAAGTTTATAGATATATGTTTAAAAAAAAATTAATTTGATACGTCCTGCGTGTAAATTTTGTAAATCAATTCCATGATTTGCAATTTTCAGGTTCACAAAATTACCATTTGATGGTTGATCAATTTCGAATGTTTTATTTCCCATTTTAGATGATTACAATAAAATCTCTCGCTTCAGAGAAGATTTAGATATAGATATCGGCGAGGCGCGTCTTTTTTTATTGACAGACTATTCTGATGCGAAAGTCATTTGACACGAAGCGTTGGATTGTGGCATTGATAAATGAGATTTCTGACACAGCAATACTTTGGACTTCGCTGGAACGTACTATTGTCGTTTATCAAGGGGAAAAATAAATACGCTTATCGCGCGGATAATAATTGTGGCAAACAAAAAATCAACGATAAATTTAATGCGACTTTTGTAACAGTGCTAATTCATTACTCAGCTTGAATAAAAAATTGACTTTTATTTTTATGCGCGATAAAAGTATCAGTACATGAAAAACCCCGATATCGGTTTGGTATATCAATATTCGATTCGTTGCATTCATTCACTGATCATTTTAATTGGACTCGTAGTAATGTCTATCTTACAATTAATAGGGAAACGAGTATGTTTGCAGATGCTCAAATCTGGTGAATTAATGAAGTAAGCAATTCTCTGTACACACATATATATATATATATATATACACACACATTCCCAAAGCGACTATCCGCAACGGATGGCATTTGCAATTAGGACTACCTAATTTCGAATGTGGCGCACCACGATTAGATTGTGCGTGTTGAATCATCATATAGATTATCCCGCTGACCCGTAAGGAATTATTGTTCAAGCCACTTTGTACACGTGCTTTAGTAATTTGCACGATTAAATATGAATTTGAAATGTAAAATAATTTATAACTTTTACAAAAATAATTTTGAATAAGTTATGTAATATAAATTATGTAAAGAGTAAAGAGAAAATTAATTACAAACAGTTTAAAGAATTCATTAATCAACTTAAAGAATTTATTACTAGGGAATAGAAATTCTGTAACAGTTTGCTGAAATCAAATTTGATTACTGAATAAATGGAATCTTGATTGTAAACGCAACTGTAAACTCAGTTAAACTGATGATTTAATACAATAAACGAGGATTGTGCAATAAACATTGAGAAGTTTTGCTATGAACTATGTTGAATAAATTTTACTGACAATTCACAATTACGCAAGTCAGAAATTGTCTGAAATTTCTAATCACATTTGGCTGCGTCAGTTTAATCATGCTGAACAAAAACGGCTATTTTTCTTTGCTCATTCTTTCAGTGACTATGCACGAATTTATTCGACTGTTTATGAGCCATTTAGATAATCTACACAAACGCGACCTTTTCTTTCTTTAACATTTTAAAGTTTTTATATGTACTTATATACATATATCTTTGGCTGGACGGCTCGATAATATCCTTGAGAGAAAAAGTGTTTCCAGGGACAAAAAAGGGAGGAGATGTCAGGGCCCACAAAGAGGCCAGAAGAGAAAGTGGGAGCGAAGAATCGTATTGGTGTAGAAGGTTGATTCGGCTTCGTCTTGAAATAGCTTTAGACCACCACAAGTCAAAAATATACCGTACGGCGTTGAGTCTAATGCTGGGCGGACGAGACGAAACGGGATGAAGGAAAGAATGCAACGCCAATGAATAATGCGTTCCGCGTTAGGAACAAACCTTATAGATTATAATAAAATTGTGAGATGAGTTTTATAATATTTGAACATTTTTTCAAGTTATTTAGAGGAAACAGTAATACAATCTTTTCTTCACGGTTTCGATTAACAATACCGTTGACAAAGAACTAGGAAGAAGGAGATTTAACGTTCTGGATAAACTTTATGACTCTCTCTATGGTAAAATATTATGTTCCATCAGCAAGTCAAGACACTCATTATAGAAACATGTCTAGCTTTATGATACATAGAATTAGTCTTAAGCGAAACACGTATAAAAGTAATTTACTGTAACAAGCAAAAATTATTGTTAAAAATTGAAAGAATTATTTACTCTGTTATGTAACAATTTTTTTTTTCAAATATTAGTAAAATAATTATATTTTATAATAATTTAATAAAAGGTCTATTAATTTTTAAATTGCGTTCGTGATTATTATTTGATGTTTGCTACAAATCTAATCACGTTCTAATATAGATATAAGAATTTACTAATTTCAAAGTTTTAGAGATGTTATATTTATAAGCATATTAAAATGAAATCTCTAGAAATTAAATGTATACTTGTAAATATTGTAAACAATATATTTTAGTTGAAGTGACAAAGTATATTTTTAATGGAAAAAATTGTATTTATCCCAAAAAGTATCCTACTGAAGGTTTGTTATCTTTCTGCCGACGAAAATCCTTATTTCTTTAACTAATAATCAACATCACAGTTTAGAATTCTATTCTTGTTTTTGTGCCGAGAAGCATATATCTTCTTAGAATTTTCTTTCTGTTTGACACGTGACACATTGTGAAACCATATGAGCGATGAATATAATTAAATAAAAAAACCTAAATAATAGTACATTAATTCTTTCTCTCTTTTTCTTAAAGAAAGTTGTTTCCATTTTGTTAGAATACTGACTCATTTTATTGGAATAGTGACACAGTACTTTCGGAATTAAGTATGCTGACTGTGTAAAACAAACCCTGAATAAGATTTAAGCAAATAGTTTGTTTACTTTAATGTATAAAGCAAAGTAGATAGATTTTCACGAACAAGATATACAGTGGGGTGATGATGCTAGTGCGATGACTTTCCTGAAAAGATTTAAAACTGTACTTCGCAGTAATTTTCATGAAAGCCGATATGAGCCAGCTTTCGTGGATCTTGTCATCTACCACCGGAATTTAAACAGGTTGGCGTTTGGAATGAATACGTTACGCTACGTCATTGGATCAGTTTATAGATAGTGACATAGAAAATTTGATGATTGTATTATATTTGCCATTTAAGAAAATTTATTAGTTTATAAATATGTAAACAAAATTATTTTACATGTATACAAAAATGTAATTTAAAGTACTGCAAAATTAAATCAATTTTAGGAAAGAAACAAAATCTTTTTTTTTATTTATGCATGGTTTGATTACAAGTTGTAGTTAACTACTAATTGAGAACTTTATTTAATTTGTGAAAATTGTAATATAAAGATTAAATATAATAAATTATTTGAATTTTTGATATATCGTATATTTATTGATATCAATGTTAATAAGAATTTACATTAAAACTTTTATTTTCTTTAGAAATTTACTCTGCACATTTATATTAAATTACACAAATATATTCTAAATTATTCAAACTCGAAAAGAAATTTTAGCAATTTACTTTTAAGTCGATAGTTAGCAGATGTTATTCTAGATTTATTTTCTAAAGCTTTAACAGCAAAGAAATTTTATGTTGGAACAGAATAATGACTTTTCTTGCTGAGAAATTGTAAGTCACGCAAAGTTAGTGCTGCCGATCTAATGAAGATGAAGTTTTTATTGAGTTATAGCGCATGTCATTTGTAAGGAGTTAAAGCGTGAAACTTTCTTAGGCAGCTGGCAATCAAATATTTCCCCTTTGTAAAAGCATTTATTTCCTTTTGTTAATTTCTTACACGCGTGATATTGCATTCGTCTCTTTTAATTGAATTTAAATAATTAACGCATACAAGTGTTTCTTTGTGAGTGCAAATTCTGTATGTTTCTGGTGATTCCTCGGAAAATATCTTACGCATTCGGCGAATCGCTGAAAAGCCAGATAATTGGACACGCACCAACTTTACTCACCTTTTCGTCGTAGTCCTCGTCGTGGTCTTCATTGTGGTCGGCGACGAGGGCGTCCAAGAGAGCCGACGCCGACGCCTAGCGTCGGTTCTCGCCATGGGAGCCGCCACGACGCCGGGTTGCCGTCAGTGTGCCGCGCATCGTCGGACGTGCATCGTGTCGGTCGTGTTACGCTCGTGTGCGAGCAGTCGAGACATGTGATTCGAATCCTTAATAATCGCGGAAAAGGATGAAGTAGAAAATGATAAGGAGATATCTCACAGTCGTAGACGGCCTAAAGTGGTAAGGATCGATTTCGCGCGCGACATTTCGATCTGAAGAGATCCGCGAATTTGGGGGAGATAAGAGTAGGCATCGGTAATGTCTCGAGACGATATCTTGAGATGGAAAGGCGTGCGAATATATAATCTATCGATATAATTACGGTTAAAGGGCAGAGGTTATCGAAAAAGAGCGATAATTACGAACGAGGCAAGCTCTTGAAGTAGTGAGATACGGAGATGAACATATGGGGGGACAGATCGGCGGAGATGTTTATGCTTTTCTATAGAAGATTTATGCGAAACATTATCTATAATTAGTCGTCGGAAAAAATAAGTCTATCAGGAGAGCGAAGTAATTATCGCACGGGAGAAAAATCCGATGCTCTGACTTTGAAATTCTCGAAGGGCTCCCGATTTTTTTCTTTGTTTTGCTCTCAATTCCCTTCCGTGGTGAATTAAGTAACACTAAATAATTAAATAAAAAAGTGTACTGTTAGTGCATATTAACGGATAAATAATTAACGTCACATAGCTTTTGCTATAATAAAGTATTATGTATTTAGATATTTGATACAAGAATTGTGAATTGAGATTGTATTATTATTGCAGGAAACTTAAAAATATTTTGAATATTTATTTAGAATGTTAAAAAAAACTAATATTAGAAAACTCATTAAATTAAATTGTCATTACGGTAATTAATGCGATAAAAGAATATAAAAAGATTTTATATCATATTTAATTTAACGCAAGCAAATTTAACTTCGTATCTTGTTTCAGTAATTATTAAGGAAAATAATATTATCTATTTTAAATATGTAAGTACATATAGTTTCCAAAGTGTTATTTAAATAAGTGTATCATATTCTATTCAAGTTTATGTTTTAAATTTTATCTCTCTGTCTTTTTAATTTAAAAATAAGACATTATATTTATTACTCAGAGAAATTTAGGAAAGAAAGTATAGAGATACTTAAGCAAAAAAATATTTTATACGCGTATAAGTGTATTGTATATGTAAATAAGCGATTTGAACTCATCACGGAAATGTCGATAGAAAAACCAGGTCACATTCCATATATTTTAAATGTTAAAAAATATTATTTATGTGTACAATATTCACACATTCCAATTCCTGTATTTAGATTAAATCTGAATGTCCAATAATTGAAGAAATTGTAGAGTTGAACAAAGGTTTATTAAAAAATTTGATAGAGATTTAATTAATACCTCATGTTGTGTACAAAAGAAATATGATTAAATAAAGTAAAAGTAATTACATAGTTGCATGTGTAAAAAACAGGAAAGCCACGACTATTTAAACTATTTATACATAATAGATAAACTAGTATAATGAACATGACTTATTATACCTTTTTAGTATATTTATGTCATAAATTTTAAAACTTCTTTCATTATAACAATAATACACACACACAATAGTATAATAATAATAATGAGACATGAAGAAGGAGTATCGAAATTTTACGAAGATAGTATATAATTTTTATGCGCGATAACTCGCAATTTTGGTATCATAATGTGAAGTTATGTATGAAGTTATATTGAGTGAATACATAAAGCTCTTATGCAGGTTATCGATTTTAACGCATAATGTCGATGAGAAGCTCGTAAGACCTTTTCTTACTCTTGCCAGAGGAAAGCTTCAGTTTCTCTACTTAATCCTATAGTCTATCTATGGTAAACGCGTCCTCGCATGATATATTATTTCACAAAGGAGACACCTTATGACAGAAGTGCTTTAAATAAAGTCCGTTGCAACATCGCATTCGTTGAAGATATTTCCTTGTCATTGTTATTTTATGCCCCTTTTATAAACGGGAACTCGCGATACTTGTATTGTGATAATAGCAGACGTAAAATAATCCTTTATGTGGATTCATTTTCTTTCTATTGTAATATAATGTGCAAAAAGGGTAGTTTTTGACAAATTGGAGCAAAATAATGATACAATATTTTTATAATATATATTAATTTATTTCTTTATCTGTTATTAGTTTTTATAAAAAATGATTACTTACTTAAATATTAAGGATAAATATTTTGATTAAGAGAAAATCAGATGAAAAGTGAAAACATACTTTAATAATTTATACTTAAAAAAAACAAAATTGAAGTAATATGTATGTATTATTATATATAAAATTATATACTTGTATGAATATTGAAAAAAGAATTTTTTTAAAGCCAAATACTTAATTTTCTCAGCATTATTTTATATAGCCTTAAGTAAAATGAATCTCAAAGTAAAATACGCGACAGGCATAAATTTGATCGAAGAGGGAGATTTTCGTGAGAGAATATTGATAAGGTGACGCAAAGTTGTACTGAGTTGGACTGAGCTTACCTTTGTCGATACTCGATTATAGTTGCCAGAACGTCTTCACGCACCGATATCTTCCCGATATATCACTGTTCACTCTTCACTAACTTCGACAGCTTCGACAGTCAACAGAATTGTCTTTCAACTACGTCGAGTCTGAAACTTCGGATGCTGCCAACTACGTTCTCGATATTGATCTTTATCCTATTTAATTAGAAATAGGCAAGACACGTTTTTGATTGTTTAAACTTTGTAATTGGATTTGTTTAAATTAGATATCGACCAAGTTAGCTTTAAAACGCGAGTTTATATTAGGGAGAAAATATTAAGTACAATATATCCTAATTAATATTTTTTTAATATTTTTAATTTTTTGTTTTTTTTTAATTTTTATAGTTTTCATAAGTTTTTTTAATACGCAGAATTTTATTCTTTTTTTTTTAAATTAGATATCTTTAATTTCTATTTGTATTTAATTGCTCTTAGTGTATTTATACAAACTTAACATACTCGTATGTTAAGTTTGGATCCAAGGATTCATTAATTGTAAGTTTAAATGATTGTGTAGATCAGTTATTCCGGTGGAATTTAATTTTTAATTAAGTCTATTTAATTAATATAAATTTGTTTTTTATTAAAATTAATTGTATAGAAAAAATAAAATTGTAATTATTTGAATTTTAGACATACTTAATTTCTGAATTACTAAAAATGAAATTTTTATAAACTTCATTTTTATAAAACTTGATTAACTGAAATTGTTCTTAGATGACGAAATTTTTAGAAACATATTTCTATTTATGAAGTATTTATTGAATTCAGATTTAAATAAATATTAATTTTTATAAACTTAATTTTAATAAATTTATAATTATAGTATAAACTAAATTATAAATATTTCGGAATAATGTTTTTTAATGCATAATAAAAGTGAGCCTCCTAAAACTTTTAATATAATTTAAAAAATTATATTATTTAAAATATTTTACGTTCTGTACTTTAAGAAATAAATACTCACAATTAAAAAATTGTATGATATTTTGTATTTATACGCGCTTCCAGAGCTTTAATTCGCGAGTGTGTATGGAATAATTGAGGCAATAATCGACGGGGTGGATCTAATTAGCTTGCGAGCTCACATCCGGCAGAATAACGACGAGGGAGATACAGCACAAAAAAGAAAATATAGATATCAGTTATTTTACCGAGAGTTTAGGAGAGGCGCAATTTGCCACGGCCGTAATTATTCCGACCATATCATTCGCATGCACGAAGCTAAAAGGAAATATCATATTTTATTTGTAGAGTCAAGAAGAACGTAAGGGTTCTAGAATGAAGCAAAATCGGTCGTTATAACGTTAGATTCATGACATCTTTATCTGGATATCCTGTCGACATTTTTCTGAAATTGATATCTTTTCCGGTAATTGAATTCCACGAATGGAAGGTTTACGACATTTGAAAAGACATTCCGGAAATCAGACGCAGCGAAAAATTTCCTGCGAAGAACTTCAAGTTGGAAAGAAATAGTGCAAAAACTTTTACAACTGTTTGTGTTTAAGTGTGGAAAACTTACGATAAAAACAGTGCCTGATATAATCGAGTAATACGAATCAACATAATTTGTGTTTGATTGTAAATAAAATATAATTTTACAAAGTCATAGCAAGATTCGGTATTAATACACGAAGAAGGACGCAATTACTGAGAAAATCGTAAAAGATAATCAATATAAAACGAAAAATCCGAGTAGTGATCAGGTTTAGGGAAGGGAGGGATAGTAGTGGCTGTGGTGACTTGAAAGAATGGCAGAAGACTCTTTTCGCCGAAAAACCAGATCGGCTTCGATTTGTGCTCCAGGATTTTCCAGCATGGAACAGATGTTGGAAGCAATGCCACCCTCGGGAGCTCGTGAGAGAGAAAGAGGAGAAAGAGACAGTGGAAGCGGAACGCCGGATGGCAGTACACCTACGAGAAGACGGAGACCGGCTACAAGATCCCAGAGCGCCCGTGTTTCCGGCGGAAATAAAAGCATCCGACGCCGAGCCGCTGCTCAAGGTAATGATAATAATGGTAGGAATGGGGAATGAATAAGTAATTTATTCATTGCGCCAGGCTAACCTCATTGAGACATGTATTTAATTCCCAGAAGAATCCAAAGATTTGAGAATTTAAAGGGTTGTAACATGATATGAATAAACTCGTTAATTTCTGTACTCATATTTAAAGTAGTTGAAGATTAGTATCGGTTCTGTTCCCCAAAGGCTGTGCAACAAGATTACGTGGTACGGTGACCGAATGCAGTATCCGATGAACTTGTAGAAACGTCATTGATGACGTACGATCCTTCCTGATGAAAAAGCAAAGTGTATCGATATTGCACTGGTGTAACACACGTTCTAGAGTCTGACGAGAGTTCTTGAAATCATTGGCGGTCGCTATTCTCGGACGTGGATTTGGCTAGTAGGTCACTGACAGCCCAAACACGTCTCACCGTACAGTATTACGTATATCTTTGCAAGTCTAGAAACCAGTTTCATCGCTAAATACGTTGGCGTTTTCGTCGTTTCGTATGCACGTTGAAACACGGAAATGTGTATTAATAGGAAACAGGAATTAGAGTGATAATTCGTGTTGCTTGTACGTAGATGTAATACAAACAAGACTGTTAAATCTTAATTAAGGAACAAAGAGCTAGAATTTCAGTATAATGTGTCAAGAGAGCGCCGAGCGGTAGAAATAAGCAAATTATTTACTTGCTTAACAAGTCATTGTTATTTAAATATTTTTTTTAATAATTAGCATTTTTAATTTGATATTATAACAAAAAATTATTTGCATAATACTTGAAAATATATATTTGAAATTATTTAAAATTACCGAAGATGTTAAAATTACTAGAAATATAGTATATCAATTTAATTAAATCGTACTACATAAATTATTAACATAAACTATTATTTATTTACTATAAATAAGATATTATAAAATTAGTTGTTAAATTAAGTAATTTTAGATATTATAGAATTTAATATTGGATTAAATGGCTTGACTTCGTTGTTTTAATATTACAGACGCGGAAGACTCAGCTTCTGTTTCAAAGCTTCTTTCTTTGAAAGCTTTAATCGCAATAACATTGGAACGTGAGAGATCCTATTTTCTTGAAATTGATAAAACGGGAAAATTTGTCTGCTGAATAAACTTAGCGATTAAGTGGAGTAAATATTCGTAAACGATTCTGAGTTCACCTTTCTTTTCCTTCTCGCGTCGTTTAATTTCATTTCCTGGCTCTCTAGGTTGTATTAAATCACTTGACTTTTCACGCGTCGACTTTGCAATGTAATAGGTGTAGTGCCTTTGAAAAATGCTCTGTTCTTTGCTTTATTCTCAAGCGCTTTGCTGATAAAAAGCTGGGTCGACATGCGGTCGAAAAAGAAGTTTTTATTCTGCCTTGTTCACATTACTAATGATTTATTTTAAAAATAATTTTATAATTCATTGAAATATATTCATATTTTTCCTATTATACAATCTATTGTTGTGACATTAAATTATAAAATATTAAAAATATTGAAAAATATATTTTTGTTACAAATTAAACTTTTTATAGACAAAAGCTCTTGATACGAGTAGGTCTTTCACGTTTATGTATAAAATGCATGCACAAATCAAATTCAGAAACAGAGAGCAGCTTTAAAATAGTAAAATTATTAAATTCTTTTTGTGCTTTTTATTTTTATTAAGCGATATAGTAACTTTTTATTTTTTATTTGTAAACGTTCTTTACAAGTAATTATATTTTATTTGTCATATATAATAATAACTATTTAACATTTTTTTCATTAATATTGATATTTGATATTTTACAATAATATTATACAATAATATACAATGATTATACAAAAATATTCATGTACTCGTATACATTGCAATATATGTGTTAATGTGAATGTGATAGGTACCGTTATTGGAATCCGTTAACTATATTATATATTTTTGACGAAGTCTGTATATTTATATCCGATATTGAGTAGTGTATTAATATCTATAATCTTGTCGCTTTCAGCGGCCGCTCATCATCATCACCATCATCATGAGGGAGCTAGTATGAAGTCAGCTCACTGTAGCAGCGAACCCAAACTGACCGAGAATGACGTCAGTCCGGGGATCAGAAGACGAGGGAGCCGAAGGGGACAAAGCATGCACTATTCGCATCAGAGGAAGAGCAACGCCTTCCTGGATGTGCCTGACGTCTCGTCTCAGATGCCACCACGGGAGGAAGGCGAGGATGAGGATAGTTATAGACTTCGTAGCTTCAGTCTCACCAGCAAAGGTCAGAAATAGCTCTCTTCCACCTGTTGTAAATGTAAACAATCATAAAAAAGCGACTTCACTCCTTATGTAAAATTATGGGTAATGCTTTGGTGTCGACCAAAACTTGCGTGCATATGATAGATAGGAAGTGCACCCTAGATAAATATGAAGTGAGAGAGAATAGACAGTTTATTGTAGACTTTTTGAAAGATAAGGTAACTTTAATCTAAGGTGGAACAATTAAAAAAAAATCATAATAATAGTAGGTTATAAATTTCTAACAATTTAATCAAAATTTGAAAATCTTAAATATTTAATTGAATAAATATTTCATAAAATTATAATATAATAGCCAATAACTATTAATTTTCGTTACAAATAACTTAGTATATTGTCTTATTTATTAATGACCCTACGTTCTATGCGATTCTATAAGAATTTAAAATCTTTAAAGGGTCTTGAATTTATAGGATAGACGTTGAATCCAGATAATTAAATTTTTAGATTTCCCAAGAGATGTTTTAAGCACCTCTCGAGAGGTATGTTTCAGAATTTTTAATTTTCGAGTAGGTGGATTTGATGATATATGAAATCCTTTACAAGTTATAACATTTTTGAGAAATATATTTTTGATAGCAATGTTTAATATTTGAAACATTTTTTCCGTATATATATATATATATATA
>NW_017274954.1:1379390-1429878 GCF_001594065.2 Cyphomyrmex costatus | reverse complement strand
TATATATATATATATATGTGTGTGTATATTAAATTTTGTATATCTTTAAATATTTCCTAAATTCTTTATTACTCGTTGATTTTCCGAACATTTCATAGACTATCGACGTTCGCTTAATTTACAGTAAAAGCAATATAAAACTTTTAGTGTATACACTTCGCTCTTTTGCGGTGAAAATTATTGACAGCAGCTAATATTGTATAAACATTCTCAATTTTCCATGAAAGTATTGGAATGTGGGTAAAACAATTGTTGAATTTTTCGATAGTTTCATAACGATGACGCATGGTTTCAGACAAATTGATTATCGATTGAACTGTTTTGTAATATTAAATTATTAATAAAATACTGTTTACAATGGATTAATGGTTACATATTTCTATTTACAATTACAATTGTTTAATGAAATTTATTTATGCATCGATGAAATTTGCTGTTATTTTATAATCAAAAGGGCCAATATTATTTGAACACGTAATTTAAATACATAGCGAGTAATTTTATCCAAATTAGGTGGTGTATCTCAGAGATTGAGTATTCTTTCAAATTTTAAATTTTAAAACTGTTTTATAAGTTATAAGAGATTGAAGTACTTTGTGTCCCGTAACTGTTAATAAATTTCTAATTTAACTAAACTTCTTTATGCTTACGTTTTAAAATAAAGTTTGAATAGAATGCCTCGAATATTTATTTAAAATAAATAAAAAATTAATTTTGCTGATGATATAAAATTATACATTGAGAAAAACAACATAAATTTCTTAATTAATCTATTAATTTTCTTACGCTCAGATAAAATTCTGTAAAGTTTTTAAATACACAATAGTATCGTAAGAGTTCGCATTTGGACAGTATCCTTTTCATTATAATACTTTTCATCACAATTTACATAGGAAAAGAACGAGAACGAAAATAGATTTAATCGAAATATTTCGAACAGTGTTTCTTTGCTTTTCACGTATGTGTGCACTTCGCGAGAAGCCTTGCCAGAAATACACGAGTGCGAGAGAGATTCAGTAGGGGAGAAGACCAGTGGAGTCGAGATAAGCAAAAATAGAGCGGCTATAGTTATGACGTCGACATGGCTCTACCACGAGGACTTGACTCGAGTTCGATGAGCCAGTATGAGAATGCAAAAGGGAAAGTCATTTACACCTATTCGTCTAGAGTTGTGTTTTATAATAACGCTGGCTTACGCGAATAGAGAATATGTATAGCGCTTTCAGTAACTTTAGCGGTGAGGTTGATATCCGGAAGATCGATACGTGCAAAAATTGATTACCGATTGGCACTATCAAATTTCCTTAGCAAGTCTGTAGTATTATCATGACATCGTCGAGTTAGTTTAATTTCTAGATGATATCAATTAAGCCTCTATTAATCGTCGATTATTACGACATTAAGAAAATATTATCGTTACATTGATGGGAGTTAGTGCAGTAAAACAGCGTCGTGAAATAATTTTTCTTGATGGGCTATTACGACCTTGTCGATATTTGTTACACCGGACGTAATGCCTTTAACAAATATGTCAGCGTGATATTGATGTTCGAAACACATTGTCGTCTGTATCTATTATCTATTTTTGAGATACATTTTATATATAGATATACTTGATATCTATATATATTATACATTTATAAATATATCAATAGATATATTTTGTATACATATAGTACATATACTTGATATTTGTATTATTATAATTATTTGATGCTTTTTTTTATTATTATAATTTATTCTCTATCAAACTGATATTTTAGTAATAACTTTTAAATTAAATAGTTAAAATTGTAGAAAGTTTTACTTTTTAAGTAACCATATACAAATTTGAAAAACATCCTTTTTTATTTCAAGATTTTAATTAAAACTTTTAATTGTATATATATGTATAATATATATGTATGTGTGTGTGTATATTTATATATATGTGTACATATATCAAAATTTTTATATTAAAATCTTAAATAGCAACTTTATTATATATTGCATTAAGAACTAAATGTTAAAACGTTGTAATTTCTTATTGATCTGTTTTTACATAAAAGTTTGTTTTAACTTTGTTAAAAAATTTATCATCAAAATGTACTACTATATCAAGGTTTATAGCACAATGTGTATAAACATTTTCCGGATTCTATACATTCTTGATATTTTACTCGATCGCTTTCGTATCGTATTCGTGCAATTCTATCCGAATTGCTCTTTCTCTCTTTTTTTCTATTTCTCTATCTCTTTCTGTCCTCGGTGAGAAATTGAAATGCAGTGCAGTAACAAAGTTAGAGTCTGAATTTACGTTAAAGTAACATGAAATATTTCGTTTCTCGCCCAGATCAAATTGTTTGCTTGTTAATCATTCCAGCAAAGTTACTGTTTAAGAGCGGAACGTGCCTTCCAGCAAAGCTGATAGTTTAGGTCAGCGAATACATCAGCGACAAGATCGTCCTAACTCACAGAGATAAACCGTTCCTCGAAATTCATGCTACATCAAGTTGTATTACTATTTATCTTGATACAGTTTGATAGCAAAACTATAAACTGATACAAGCTATTTGCATTAGCAACTTTTCGTTTATCACATATTAAAAGCAAAGTTTTGTTAAATTACATCAACATGCAACATTCCATTCGTATATAATTTAATTTTTTGTAATTATAAATTAAAATGTAATATAATTATATTATAGAGTTAATATTAATATTCTTTTAATACTGCGACATTTTATGTTTATGTTATGACATTATTAATCGAGTTTTCTAATTGAATTTTCAACTTGACAAAGGAGATTATATTTTAACGGAAACTAAACATTTTGGTAAGAGAGAATATAAGTAGAACGGAGGCATTATTTCTGTTGAAGCAACTTTCCGAATAATCGAATCCATTTATTATTCTCCACATCTTTCATATATGTTTGTCTTTGTCTAATCAAAACTGTTGCATTTCCTGTGGTTTAAGCTGGTTCATCATAAATTGAATTCGACCACCTGTTACATTCATAAACGCTGATTTCTTGCCAGTTTTCATAACGACTTTGAAATAACCGAATATCCTTGAATTGGAAAGGAAGTTCTAAAATCATATTATTTATTTTTGACATTAATTGTCTTAAAAGCGTTTAAATTCATTGTTTTCAAAGAAAATAATAACTTAAACATATTTTTTTTAATTTCCAAAATTATTAAAAGTTGACAATCGGTTGACATTTTTAAAAAATTAGTATTTAACTAAAAGTTATAATTAAACTCAATATACTAAAATTGTATATTTACAAAAAACTATTACATATTTTGAGCCAATTAAACATTTTTATTGTATCATTCTGTATATTAAAATAATTGAGATAATAGAAATTATACGAGCATTGTTTGGATAAATAGTTGCACAAAGAAAAGAAGCTGAAGTACACAATAAAGGAACACTGATATGATTATAATGAAAAATAAAATATTGTAAGAGCAAAATTATCATGGGTACCGAAACACATGGTACGCTGGCTACAATTAGGAACATAAAAGAAAATGGGGAAAGGAAGCCTTGAGAAAATAAACAAAATATTTCATTGGAGCATATATTCGAGACTAAGAGGTAACGTAATATGGCAAGTACTTCTTTGACCTGTTACATTCTCGCCAGAGCTGTCGCTTCCATTTTCGCGAGAGCTTTTCTGAACAGTTTCCCAGAAAGTATTATTTGAGATCTTATTGTTATTTTGGAAGAGCAGTTTCTTCGATGATAGTAAGATAATTTGCGATAATTCGGTAAGCAATAATTTTCACAAATTTCCAAAATATTCTCTGTTAGCAGTTTAACTGTCTAGGAAAACTTTTAGAAAAATATGAAAGAGAATTTTTATTACACGATATGCATTTGATACGTGTGCATATCTATGTCTGTAAAATATATCCTTACATCTACTGGTCTCAAAGGATTCGATATGTTCGATCAATGGATTAGTGATTTTGTATATATGCTTTGAATTTGCAAATCTTCATCCGTGAAAGTACAAGCACGAAAATGAAGACAGATGACAGATTTGTGGCTCTAGTTATCTAGAAAGGATACAGATTCATCTGGCCGTGTGATTTCGCGCACCTGTTGCCTTGAGCCTTCGCAGAGCATTAACCGATTTCTGAATTTCAACGTTTACCGATTTAACGCTTCATTATACGGTGCACTGAGAGAGAAATGAGTTGATTACAGGAATAAAAGAGGAATGACAAATGTAATGATTTGGTAGAAAAACGGATCGCTCAGTTATTATTGCAAATAATTTTTCATTATTTGTTAATATAACAAATAGTACACAATTTACGATATAAATCAGTATTGTTAACAAAAATCTATAAAAAAATAGGTCAGTAGGTTTTATATAAATTCTATTAATAATAATTGATTGGAATAGCATCAATCATAACAAATTGAAACAATAATTTGATGTCACTGTATCTACAAATCATTTGTTAAAGGTATTAGTGATTTGTTAAATTTACAACAGAAACAAAAAATCCTTTTTTTCAGTGTGGATTTTCTATAACGCATATTGATTTTAAATGCTATGGTTAAATGCACTTTTAGGTTGAATCATACATAAATCGAGATGTAAATCTAATATTACAGTTGCTTTTTTTTCTTGTATATAATGCAATAAGTATATATATGTACTAGTATGATGGAAACAGGTTAAGAAAATTGTAAATTTTGTAAAACTGGAATACTTTATTTTTACTAAAAATTCTTAAATGTACGTATATTAGTTGCTATATAATGAATGTTAATTCAAACGAAACTCTCGGAATATTAAAATATTCATCGACATCTTTCTTTGTATATTCCAGAGAAACATTTTTTCTCCTGCTTACGTACTTCACATGTTCCATCTCCATGCGCGTGTATCGATTAATTTTCTCGTACTATGTCTTTTATTTGTATTTGTTATGTTCCATTTTTTAAATATGTGTATTTTTAAGAGAGGGGGATAAATCCACTTATAATAGATTTATATTGCTCGAATTTCAGATCGATATATTCGCTGCATCCATCTTTTCGATAATTTGCGTTTTATCTGTCGACAGTCTTCCATAACAGAATAACAGTTACACAAGTCTGAGACATTACAGATCTAATTTAACGTAATTTGATTTAGTGCGAGGCACAGATACGTCAGCCACGTTTTAGATTGCGCGCTGATAAACCGCTGGCTCATTAATATCGCAGTCAATATAAATTAAGCCATTGTCTCATTATTCTTGCTTATCTTGTCCCTCTTTCCTATAAGTTTTCTTACTTCTAGTTATACATCAACTTCTCCTGATGAGAGAAGTTGATGAGCGTTGGAGGGAAGAAAATATTTGCGAGGAAACCAGTAGACGTAAGAATATATAGATATATTAAATTATCGCATAATGTGAGGGTTGAAGTCTAAGGTAATAGGAGTTGGCGTACTTACGTGCCTTTAACGATTCTCTAGATTTGTTTAAGATGCAGGAAGAATAGTATTGTATCTATTGTTTTAGAATTTGTTCTTATTGAAATAATAAAAAATATCTAATATTTTTTCAATGAAAGAGAACAATAGTTATTGTATAAATCACTTTTTTAAATGCAAATACATGTACTTGTACATTTCTAATGTTGTTTCTTTTGCTGTTTATTTTATATATATATATATATATATCAATAACACACACATATATATATATATATATAAAACACATAGTTGCTTATTTCTAAATTCTCCATTTTGCATACATATTTTTTTATAGCAACTATGTGTTTTCTTTACACCAATTGATTCATTTCATTATTCTGTTCACAAAAGCATTAAGGTACGATTACCAAAAAGTCAATAGTTCACGAGTTATTAAACATTTTATGTCAATATGTACCAAAAGAATGTGTAAAATATTTCGTAAACTATTGGTTTTTTTTATATCTCCACCTTGATACTTTTATGTACAGAATAATTAGAGGAATCATATAGTAAAAAAATTCATATAATTCCATTTAAAAAAATGAAGTTGATCTTGAAATCTCCGAAGCGCCTCCACCTAAAAAAATTATAATCAGCATATATTATAGTCCTCTTAATACCGTACAACTTTTGTAATTACAATATTTTCATATCTTTAAAAATAGCGGAGATATTCAAGGTGGACGAAGTTATTGCCCCACCCGGTACATAAAACGGAGAAGCAATCTTCATAAAAGAAGTACTGACCCATGAAAATGGTAAAGATCGACAATGGCTACGTCATGCGTATGGCGTAATACTTACTTCTTTTCACGATGCTCATCAACCTTTTGTTAACGTTTTCTATCTGATCTGACACCCGACATTTCGGTGGCATCAATGACCTCACACACAATATCGTAATTTTCTCCGAAGTATTCTTTTCACGTTCTTACTTCTCCGCCTACTTGCAAGTTTAGTTTATATAACTTTTCGTGAACTTATTACAGTACTTTACACAGAAAAGTGTTAGTATGGCATCTAAAAATATTTGTAAAAATACGCATTCGACAAACATGTGTGGAGATGTTTAAATTTGCTACTATCTCTTACTCAGTTTAAACAAAATTATAATGTAACTAATACACCTGAACGTAAAAATAAGTTTATCAGTATACACACATCTTGATATTGTACAGAGATGTGTTAGCAGATCCCTCTCGGTAAGAATTCGTAAATATCTCTTAAAACTGCGTTAGATTCTTTTTGATGATACAATTAATAATGAAAGAAAGCATTAACGTTACTTAAAATAAAAAAGGCTTGTTTTAATTTACATATATTTTAATCAGAGTTATACATGAATAAAACAATAAAAATTATTCTAAAATATAAATAATTTATTCTAAATTTAATAGCAATAATTTATCGTTTTTGAGACATTATATTGTAGTTATTATTTGGAATTAATGTTATTATTACACTAAGTGTGCGCAATTATAGCATTATAAAATTATTTGATATAATCCTTTCTTTATAAAGAGTCTTGCAAAGGGTGATTTCGACTATTCTGAGTTAATAGTGGTAGCTTACAAAGGGCGCGCCGGTTGCCTTACGATAAACACATCGGCGGTACAGCTGCTGCGATTATTTATAAGCGCCTCGGATACTGCTTTCGCTGCTATAAATAATCCTATCGGCGTTCCACCTTTCCGCAATATTAGGCGCGTTGTATCTCGCCTCGCTGAAGGGGGAAAGGTTTGTTGTGCTCTTGTTGCAGACCTTAACCCTCTATGCTAACAATTTTCTCTGTCATTCGTCGAGCCATGATTGCCTTTTTTCGACGAGGACTCTATGTCAATTTTCCTACTGAGTTAGAATTTAAAATATAAGTAAACGATTAATCTGTATAAATAGTTGACTTTACCAATTGTCAGGGCTGAACATGTATTTAAAATACTTTTATTTAAAAACAGTATTTGTAAGACAATTGTATCATGTATTTTATATTTCAGCGGAATACATGAAAATATTCTGCATTTTATATTTTATGTAAAAGTATATAAAAATATTTTATATTTTGTATTTCACACAGTATTAATAATAAAAGATTGAAATAGTGTTTTGTATTATGTATTTTAAATACTAAGATATTGACGATTAACGTTATTATTTAAATTATAAAATTCATAAAGCTTTCAAACTTTTAATTTTAAATACAAAATACGTAATATATATGTAATATTTTCATGCACACCGCTGAAATATAAAATATAAAATCTACTTTTATTGCGAAAACTATGTTTTAAATAAAAGTTTTTTAAATACATGCCCAGTCCTGCCAATTGTTACATATTACATTTTAATAATCGAAACTATTCTTTTAGACAATTTAGACGGTTCACTTAAAATATTGATACCTCGTATTATTTAATTTATTCATCTTAATCAGAATTAATTGCACATTTTTTATTCTATTTTTTTTCTTTCCTTGCACACATATGTACATTGTACATTTAAGTATGCTCATCTTTTTATTATTATTGTAGCGGATGTGACCGTAATTATTGTATGTTAGTCTAATGAAGGTAGTTTCTGTAAATGTTTCAAAAGTCCGAGAAACAAGTGTGAAAAATGTATCTTCTTTTTTTGAAATAAAAAGAAGTTTTTTCCTTTATTCTCGTTCTTTACAATGAGGATTAAAAAATATAATAACTTGTCAAGAGTTTAATGAGCAGGAAAGAGCGATCGATGTAGCGTATTTCACTGGAGCACTCGATGTATCAATCAGATTTTCAAGAAATAAATTTTGACTGATAAAATAAAATATTACATACTGCTCTTTACGACGTCACTATCGATCACTTCCGGTAACTTTAACGCCGTAACCATTTTCACCTACGTCAACTTTACCCTATATTCGATTTACACATTATAATATCACACTTTATTACCACATTATTTGTACCGTGTGTAATAAATACGTCACTGTTACTACCTCCATATTACATTAATGACATCATTTTTATCATCGAGTTCGAGTTTAAATATCGAAATCAATTTTATAGTGCAGCGTATAGCACGACAGCGTATAAACGGACAATTTTGTGTCGGAAAAAATGGTCGTAATTAAAATGTCGTTTATTTTAAGACATTTTCTTTTTGAGAAAACCTCTTAGAAAGTTCGTTTTTTAACGAAATATTTTCATCTATCGTAATAACGAAGAACAGACGCTCTCTGGCAACACTCTCCGACACGGAAAGTTATTAATTACAAGCTTGATCAAACATGCGCGAGGTCCAATGAAAATTTCTTTCAAGGTTCAACAAGCATTTTGTGCGACGGACGAAGCCTCGACGCGTAGGCGTTTTTGCGCATATATGTACGCATGAGAACTGCATTCCGTCTCCATTTGCCATTATCTCTTCATCTTCTTCACCAAATTAAATACTCGGTTCGTGTAGAGATATAATACCGTGGGCGTATTGTGACAATAACTACCGTTTACAATTGGTCGTAATTAAAATTAAAATCCACGAGTTGACGTAGGTGTCTAAATATTGTTGGCGAGTATTTAATTCGACATACACTTTGCAATGTTGGAGTAAATATTTTCTCTGCCATTTACATTAGCTCTATTTTTGTCGCTGTTCTCCCTTTTTATATGCTTGGCTACATTAAAAAACTTCAATGTTCCATATAACATCGGATGAGGGAGCGAATATTATCGAGGGTTTGTCTTCTCCGGGCCTGCTACTATTCAATTTCGCCATACTTCTACCACTGTTTTATCAAGGACCGCGCGCGTCCTCGCAGTAGATATAAGCAACGCTGGGCAGGCATTTCATTGTGCCGCTTCATCGATGCACATGCTGGCTCATACCACTTGCAATTTATGAAAGGACGGCATAAGTAAAAGTAAAAGGTCATATTTAAACCAAAACTATTTTATCCTTCGTACATATCTTTCTTTATACAAGTTAACTTTTTATTAAAAATTTTTGAAAGAAGTAAATTTTGTTCATTAATATGAATAAAGCTAAAAACAACAATTTATGACTTTATATATTTAATGCTTCAAAAATAAAAGTATTAAAAAAAATGTTCAATTTGAGAACTTAAGAATTTGAAGATCTTCGTATATTGGAAGAATAAAAAAATTACAAGATTTTGAATTTAAATATATCGAGAAAATGTATTATAATATATTTTCATTATCAAAATTGGTATTTATGTAAATACAAAGAAAGTGAGTAATTTTAAATATTAAAACATTTTTAATTAAAATTAAACATTTTTACATGCAACTGTTCAAATATTTGAAACTGTTTCAAAGCAACCGTTATTTAGAAAATAGCTTATCGAGTAACTCGGGAGAAATACGGTAAAGGTGAAAATGACTTACGGCGACCTTGCACAAACACGGTTCGTAAAATCGAGGGACACGTTCTCCCTGATCGTTCGTCGGACTCGTTTTGAAAATCGATTTTGCTTTTCCTGGGTGCTCGTAAAACGGCTCGTGGGAACCGGCGTGCGTGAACAACGAATGGTGACGACGGCTCGTAACGTTTTACGATTTCCCGCTTCGTCTCGCTTTATCGCGTATACGCGAAACAAGTCTTTACCGTGTTCAATTTTGCATAAATACATATCAATCTTTTGTATGACGTGTGCAGAGATGATGCGCACGAGCGAGCTAGTCAATCTACGTCGGAATTTACGGTCGACTTGATCCTTCGTCTTCGATGTAATCTTCTTTCCGTCGACGCTGATATTTAACAGCTCGACTATTATTCGCTGTGCTTGCAATTTCTTTGAGCCAATGTAACTCGGTGTAACCGTTTGCCGTTATGTAGGAAAATGCTATTTATGTTCTATAATTTTTTAAAATTTTTATCTAATATAATTACGTTTATAAAAAGGAAAGCATAAAAAAAAGAAAGAAAGTACAACAACGGTATATTTATTATATACTCTATATATAAGCAGTTATTCTTCTTTGAAGCGTGCCCACATATATGCTTTTAACATTTATGAGCTTAATAATTATATTTTTAATAATATAATTTGTAATATTAAGTCACATTACAATTAAAAACTTAATTAAAACTTTCATGAAGCTGTGTTTATGAAACTTTAAAATCGATTACTGATAGTGAATAAATTTGTTTTAAAAGGTAGATGTAATAAGTGCCTTCTCTCTCTCTTTCTCTCTTTTATAAAAATCTATTTTATCTCCTCATACTTATGCATTTGGGAGATGGAAATTTAAAAAATTTCAGAAAATTCACGTTCTCGTTTTACTTAGTAATATAAGAAGAAATGTTGACACTAAGAATTTGTGTAGTCTTCCAAGAAACAACTTGGCGCATAACCGTGGTAAAATTTGCGAGAGCCGTGTCGTGGAATTGCATACTAACGCGAATCCTGCGCTGAATGCTTCAATTAGAGTCATTTTCCAGTCTTTTCTTTCTCACCGCGAAACAACGAGCCGTTGATTGGCGTTAAGCTGGCCAGATCGCGACAAGAATCACAAATGATAAATTAGTCGAATGAAAGCGCGCGATTCTACTTCAAATGCGCGCGAGGGATGGAACTGGTTTGCAGCGCGTGCTCGTTTCGACTTTGGTGAGGAGAGTAATGTTCGCAAAACCGATATTGAAATATTAAACGGGCTTAACGGAGTTAGCGGCCGCGCTAGCTTGGTAGCTGTTTACGGCTGGTAACCGCTATCTCAGAATGATTTGATTGCGTACATCGATCGATATGCAGACGTTCCACGCGACTACTGGTAACGCGTGTGGTAGGTCTAACTCCAGTGCTTTCAGCTCTCTCTCATCTATGCATATATGATTCCGCATAGCCGGCGCGCCGCGGGCAAATCTGTATCAGGTCGTATATGCGATAGTGTGCACGCTGCGTGCCACGTGTATGCATGCATATGCGTGTGGGATATATCTACACGCAGCCACGCTTCTCATATAACCGTGTGCAGCTGGTAGACGATAGATTGGTCCCTATAGAGCGACACTGTGGCTATATCACTGCCGGTGCTTTCAAATGCGCTTCTCTTGGTTGCTTAATGGAGTTTAACCGCGACGACGTCGATAGAAATTTCGCATCGTGCCAGTGCAATGGGGGATGATGACTTCATACTGCGCGGATTTGCCTAAGTCTCGATATGACTGACATATAAATTAGAATATCCTTCGGTTCTACAAATTAACTTGTCATTTAATTGTCCCGATAATGAGGTTGTCAGATGGATGACTTAATTGAAGTTACTTTACTGTTTATATTTACGTTAAAAATGCGATAATAATCAGCGTTTTTTTCCTTCTTTCACAATAAGATGTCAGAAAAAAATACGCACTTTGCCACGGAAGCAAGCTTAGAGTGTCTAGAAAACTTTTAGGCTTATGGGAAACGGAGAGTTTATTACAGAGAACAAGATCAAGATCATCAGAGTGTATGTGTTGCAGAAAAACTGCTTACGATGAAATATTTTTATAGTAGTGGAAAACTGCCATTAGACCGTCTGGATATTTAAAAACATGACCTGCAATCTTTAACATTTTTATTATTTTGAAAATGCAAAAAAATTATTTTTTGTATTTCAATATTAAATAGAAGAGAGCTTTTTCGTTTATTCAACATTTAAATACAAATAATCATTTTTTTATCAATTTTTAAAATGATAAAATATAACAAAATACGTATTTCGTGTATTAGATTGAGCCTCTTTTATCTATTTCTCTTTGGCGGTGTTTGCATGAAGAAAACATCAATATTCTATCTTTTACTATTATTTCATATTTCATTACATGATACTTCATGTCATATAGCCTTATTGTTGCATAAAAATATTGAATACGCCATAGACTAAATACAATACGTCAAAATAAATATACATAGGTGCGCGCATTATTAGTTTCCGAGCAAGATGGAATATTCTGTGAGAGAGAATACTCTAAGAGCGTATTTAGAGAATACGGAATATCGGTACTTCGCACTTTAAGTGAACATTTGCCATTCAAGAGAGGTGACCAATAATTTTGTCTGATTGCTGACGATATATCCGTCTTCACTACCATCCAATTTCTCCAAAGGTAGATGTCGGAGACAAATAAAGCATTAGCAGTTTTTTCAATCAAACGAGATTAGAGAAAAGAAGTTGGTTACCTCATTTCTTACTCTTTTGACATTTTCATCGTAGCTTCTACAACTAACTATACTTAGAAATGTAAAAACTTTTAATTATCTGAATTTCCCTGCATTCTTTTTTTTGTGAAATGTCATCGTGCTTTATGTTGCGTCAGAGCTTAATTTTGAAAAAAAGATTAGCATTTTAATAAAATTAATGTAAATAATTACAAATGTATTTACTGGGGGTAAATATATTTTTATTAAGTATTAATTTATTTATTATAATAATAACTATTTCAATAGGTATAATATAAAAGCTATTTAATTTAATAACTTCAAATCCCGATTTAAATTAATAATGTAATATCTCATATAATCTATCAATTTCATTGAATAATAATTTTACGTAAAGCAGAAACGCTCTCCCTACATTTTTATTTTTATCTTTTGTTTATAATGTTTAAATGAAAAATGACGATATGTATAAAAAAGGTGTCAACAATATCTTCATTCTTTCTTTCTATTGACTTTACTGTATATCGATCGGAATATAATTCGATTTTGTGAGCACGAGAGTGTGTAAAAGTACAACGGTGCGCTTTCCATAACACGCTTCACCTGCCGTAAAACTGACTTTCAGGCCGATAACCCATCAGATAGCCGACGAGAAAAAAATGAGTAGGCGACTGCAGAGATGACGACACGAGATGGTTAGTGTCTCGATTATCATCTCTGATGACTGCCAAATATGTGTCATCAGAAGTTTTTGGAACGTATTACATGAAGTTTAAATATAGATTAAATATCAAAGTGACATGAATTTTTATATAGATGAAACTGTACTGATTATGTGTTACTATTTTATCATCTTCCATTTTACATTATTCTTGAACCTCTAAGAAATTTCTTTCGCAAAGTTTTGCTTTTAGCTGTTCTGAATATATTTGATTCAAACGCTGATATGTTGAAATATAGAAAAATCTAAATAAAAGCGGAAGTTGTTATTAAACCGAAAGATTTTAAGATATAAAACTCATACTTTTATAATATATGTATATATTGAGCTCCATTTTAAATATAAAAATTCTAATGCTTTTAAACTGTAAAGTTATTTTATACATTATAAGTTAATAAATGTAGCAATATGTAGCGACACTAATCTATAGATATATTATAATATTTTCAAAATGATACAGAGTTTTCTACTTAATTTACCATAAAATTATTCAATGAAAACAACATCAAAGTCTAAAAGATGCCTACAAGTCGCCTTTACACATCTTGGATCAATGAACGTAACGGTTCAAAAGTAGGGTTACAGACACACGTGCGCATTTAAACCCACACACATTTAGATATATATTGCAACAACATGGTGATGGTAAAATTAAAAGATAGTGAATTTAATCGCGTATCGTGAAATCTTCTCACAAATAATTTCTAATGCAGAGATATCGCGTCTAAGTACGCGCAAAACGATTTGGCAGCCGATCGTACGTCAAACGTTTAAACTTTTATTAATAGAATTTACCTCACTTATTCGATGGTCAAATCGGTGCACCTGTACCGTGTTTGTCGTGCCAGTTATTTGCTCGTCAGAAAACCAACCAGTGCGCGAACGAACGCACAGTTAAAGCAGGACGCTTTCCCATTTTTCACTGGAAAATAACTTACTTTTGCAAAAGCTTGAACTGCTGCATCGCAGCAGTTCAGTCGTGCGCTGCGTGATATTTGTATCAAAAGCACGTGGAAAATAACGGTCCCGCAGTGACTCGCAGCACGTTCCTGTCAGCTGACATTACCTTGTAGTAATCAATGGTGTACTGCAATCGACACCTATTTTCAATCCGATTATATATATCGCATAAATAACGATATACATTTATCAAAGCTACGTGTGCAGTAAAATATTTTATACATTTCTATAATTGGATCACGGAGAAAATCGTATTTTAGTTAATAAATGGCATTTCAGTTGCAAATCATATTTTTTTAATCCTTTGAAATAACATGTATCGTGACATCAAAATAAATATATATATGTGTGTGTGACATCAAAAGCCTTTATTATTATATTAATATAAAAAAATCTTTAGAATAATTTTTCAAAGTCGACATTTGTTTAAAATATTTTGTTATTTGTAGCCCTCCATTATTTTATACTTAATTATAATCCAATATCATGTCATTTATTACGTACCACGTGCTGTGTGAATGGTCAGACTCATCCAAATCCAAAACCAGCATTGCTGCAATCGATAAAAATAGTTAATGACGCCTAGAGAGAAATCCTGTGCTGTCGTTTCATCTAACGTTCGACTATCGTTCAACTATCGCTCGAATGTGATACGAATTTCTTCCGGATTTAACGAAGTCGGAACGGAAATCGGATTGTTCCAACGAGTTGTATGACGCTGTCCAATTTTCTCTCCATTTCTCTCTCTCTCTCTCTCTCTCTCTCTCTCTCTCTCTCTCTCTCTTTCTCTAACACGATCGATTCTCCCGCTTTCATTCATTCGTACGTACAAGTACATGCGCCACAAGTAGCACACATGTCGGACTAAACTTCGCGTTAACAAAGGTATGAGACAAAGGGAAGGAACGGACAGACGAACGGACGGGATATCGGTGTTCTGAGTCGCTGAACAGGACGTGCGTTGTTCTCCTAGCGGTTGACAGCCGCACGTTGACATCGGCGTATACACGTGCACATGTGCACGCGGATACGGGTATATGTTATCATGTACGAGCTTTACACGTGTGTACTGCGATCTATAACAGATGAACTTTTTGGCAGGGTTAAGATTTGACAATCTAAATTTATTTCTTAAAGGTGTGGGTATACAATCACAAGAGTAATTCTTATTGACTGATATGTTTACTAACTTTTTAATAAAACAAGTTCAATATAAAAGATATTTGTTTGCTGAGGAACATCTGCAAAAAATATTAAGTTTGTCTTATTATAAAGAGGAGCTAAGAGAGAGAATGGGTTTTCTAAGATATACTTATATGCAATTGTGTTGCTTTTAATAATTGACTTTACTGTTAGACTCAATAAAAAGACGTCAGTACCATGCAAAACCAATAATATGAAAATGAAGAATTTCTGCAACAATTTTAATTCAGTGTGTAATTATACACATGTATAGAAATAAAATAATATTAAGAATTTAATTAAACACAAAAACAACGAGGTAAATTAAAATGATTTTGACATAGAAGCAATCCGAATTTCAGAATATTTTGCTTCAATCAACACGTAATTTCGTCAGACGCGAGACTTGGATTTGAGTCATCTCACACATATGATACAAAACTGATGTATGAATCACCTCACAGATAAAATGGATTTATGAATCATCTAAGGTCTATGAACTTTTAAATATACCTAAAGTTTTCGTTTTAGATCTATGCTTTTTTATTCTTTAATTTTTATTTTATAAAAGTGCTTCCAAAATCTAACAAAAGAGAGATTCAGTCAAAACAAATAATTTTTTGTACTATTTTAGTATTTTACGTATACATGCTTTGATTAATCATTCTTTTTTTTCATATTTTTAATGTTTTAATTGTTTAAATCTTTTATTTGAAGTAAATCAATTCCTTACGTGTACGCTAATTCATGTTTAATGTATAGAAAACAACCACGCAGTACACAGGTGTGCAACTTTTGCCTTGTTAGCTATTGTAGATCAACCTAACATGCAATTACTAATGCAAAGCAAATGCATTAGCACGAAGCGTGTTCGATAGCTAAAGTTTACTTTTGCCTAAGAATTATTTACAAATTCCAATACATATCGATTTAATTTTCATGTTAAATTACCTTTATAGGTAATGGTATCGAGAACAACCGTGTGAATCCATTACTCAAATGACGTTGCTATTCATTTCCACGCAATGTACAAACTATAAACTTAGGAACAGTAGATCTTTGTATAAGTTCGGAATGCTTTGCGTCCGTTACATTAAACTTTTAAATGCGTTTAATTATCAAGACACAGTTGATAGATTTAGTTTTTCAGAGAAAATAATTTCCAGAAAATATAAAAAAAACGTAAATCTGTTTTTAATAATAAATTGTTAATCAAATCTATTAACAATAAAAGAATCGTATTAAACGTACTTTGTTGTAATATGTTTCATAAATATTCTGCAAAAAAATACATCTACGATTGTATAATAACAATAAACAATACAAATCATATTTTTTAAAATTGTTATTTGTTTTTCGTGCCGATTAAGTTCACAAAAGGTATATCCAATATAAGCAGAGTTATGTATGTGTAGTTGTTATCCTTTCAAAAGTCGTGAAATTTATTTCATATTTTACGAGAATTGCGTTATTAACTGAGAGATGAAATTCTCTGTTGAGAATTTCAACCATTCCACCTATGCTCATTTCTTCCATCAATCCCAAGCATACATATATTAGAATGGTGCCCACGTAGAGTATGAGTATTAGTGAGATTAACTGGGGTCAACGCGCTGTAAAGGGCACGTCGGTGTTTAGAATATACAATGTGTTTTGAACACCGTGGATATGAAAAGGTACATGTATTTGATCAATACGTAAACGAACTGAATATGCACATAAGTATTAAAGTAAAGGAGGATTATTACGAAATATAAAGAGAGAGGAACACAAAGAAAGAGTTAGAATTTATGTAAAAAAAAGACGTTGATGATTTACAATGGTTGTCTTTGACATCAATAAAATATATTTGAATAGATTTGTTACTGTTCTTTATTTGTTATTGGATTTTTATTTTATTTATTTTACGGCTTTTGAAAGAATTACACCTACATAACATTGCTTTTTTATAGTATTAATATTACTATAAAATATACCTTTTGTAAAATAATCGTCACAAGAAACAAATAAGAACAAAGATTATTATTATTATACAATTATGTATATTATACAATTATATATTTTATTTCTTTTATTTATAATTATTAATTAATTTTTATGCAAATCTTTGTATTAAAATAATGTATGGTAATTATTTGAAGCTTTACTTTTTCTCTATGTGTAAATAAAAATTTAATTACAATTGCATATTTTTTCATCCATATGTATAATGTTTTAACAATCGCTTTATGATTGGTAGGTGTTGTCAACAGAGGAGATTCTTTTAGGAGAAGAAGATCGAGGTCGAATTCTTTGGCGCCTGCCGATCAGCAGAATGAGGAACGGCGATTGCCGCCTAAGGAAGTAGCTTCGCATACCGTTGCTATGTTAGGTACAAGAGGAGTCGGAAAAACCGCCCTAATCAGTCAATTTATGACCAGCGAATGCATAAATGCCTACGATAGACAGAGAGGTGAGTTTCCTATAACTATCAAGTTATATAGTATAAGAAGTCTTATACAATAATACAATATATTTAGAAAACGCGCGATTTTAAGTCTAAAAGAGGAGCAACTTTTCAATTGGTTGTGTTTTATATTGATATTATTCTTTTATTGTTAGGATTAAATAAACTTTATTTTGATTTGATATCAAAATGTTCGTTACTAGAAAGCTTAAAATTAACCATTAAAAAGATATAAAAGAAATATTATAAACAAAATATAAAGAAATATTTTATATTCTTTTTCAACAAAATCTTTTTGGATAAAATTGAACTGCAAATGAGAAAAGTTATTATATATAAACATGTAACATATTCAATGATAAGTTTATTTACGTAATAGCCAGATTTTTGATAAATACGAATGAGCCTTTAATGGATAAAACAATACGGTAAGAAATTTATAAATATAATCGTCTGAGAAGATTAAACTTCTTCATGAAATGTTTTATTGCTACGTTCTATAATCGTGAATACCACGTAAAAACGATCACTGAAAGGAAATTGTTGGACCTTTTTTAATTAATTCTGTAGCAAATAATCTTTACAGCGACTTTCAACAGTTTACATTTCGATCGTCCCGTTATATCACGTGAGTTTACACGACGGTCTCTAGTGTGTATTTCGATTGCGTACCCAATGAAAGACGGCGTCAGTTTCTGTTTGAGAAATGCATAGATTCCGGGTTCCTAAATTCTAAGCTCTTTGGGATACGCGCAATTCTCTCTAAATGATTACAGTTGATTACAGTTGAGCGACGCTTAAGTCGATATTTTGAAACGAGATCAAAAATAAAATAACATTAACCTACTGCCTGATAGAAAAAAGAATGAATATCCCGTCTAATTTATATTGTAATATCTATCCTTGTTTTCATTTCATATAATAACTTTGATTTTTTTATTCACGGTTATAAAATATAGAAAATACAATAAAATATAATAAATATAAATCGGTTATTATTTTAATATTAACATAATATTTAAAATTAAATATGGAACAGAAGGAATGACAGAAAAAATGGGAGTACACATATACAAAGTAAAAGTAAAAGAAAATATAACGTGTTTGAATAAAAAACATGTTTATCCTTTATCATTAAATAAAATAATATTTATTATTGTATATTATTTAAAGGGATACATATTTCTTGCTTATTTACAGTATTGTATTAAACTATTGTGATATGTAAAACAAATATAAATTGGATGTAAATTATAGATGTAAATGTAAATTATAGATAAAAAACAATATAATTAAATTTTTTAATAGCATAAGTTTGCAGTAATTTATTGTAAATTGCATTGATATCAAAGATAACTTCTAAAATATCTTAAATCTAATATACGAAGTACTATTGAATTGCTTGGTAAATATTTTACAGCCAAATTCTTTTATACAAATTAATATAAATATTTTCTCGACAAATATTTCATTGCTTTGCTTCATTTTTCACATTCTTCTTATTATTGGATAATTTAATAACTTAGCGTATAAAATAAAATTCTAAAAATTAAATTAATTTTGAATTTATCATTAAATAAAAAGTTTTTATTTTATTGACTGAATTTTTTTCATAAAAATTTTGTATTATTAATCATTTTATATATCTTCTCATTATTTTTTGCAAAATTTTAGAAAACTTTTATCATGTAAAAATTTTGAAACGTATTGTTTTATAAAAACGTCATCTGGTATTGATTATTAAAGTGCCAGTGATATTTCGTGTAAAAAATTCGTAAAAACATCATCAGGATCGATGACAGTAAATTGACTCGATAACGATGGGAATGATTGTTAATCTGTCAGATGTCTGATCTTTTGATCGACGACTCACTTGTTAAAACAGATACGAGATAACTTTCTTATTATTTACATATCATTATATTGATCTTAATTATTATATCTGATTAATTTTACTAATATAATGTGATTATATTTGGGCTTTTGTTGTAATAATGTTGAAATAACCGTTAATTAAAGAAACAAACTTTGTTTATTAAACTGTACGTAACTGTATATATTATCTCTTTTGTCATGTCTCACATAAAATAATTGAAGTAGGTGTAGGCAATGTTATCCAAATCAACTTTTCTGTTTGTCTTTTTTACGAAAAATATTGTTTGTTACAAATTTTGTTTAATATTTGCTTTATAAATCATAATTAATTACCTATGTGAAATTTCTCAAGCAGCTGTTTCCCCTCGCAGCTTCTGTTTCTCATTGAAAAACTTCATCGCGACTCTTTCATTGGTGTTAAAGTATGATAAGCGAGACGGGCGAGGCTTTGTTCCAGTTGGACACATTCAATCCTCGTTCGGCGACGTCACACAGCGCTATTACAATCGATATTCGTGCGAGCTATCAAACAATGGAATATGCTCGCGTGTAGAAAAAATCCGCGCCCTCTATTCTCTCTCTTCCTTCCTTTCTCTCTCTTTCTCTCTTGTGCTTTTTTTATATCCCAATGTAATGGAATTTTCTATTTATGTCTAGCGCGCGCAGGCAAGTGGCTTTCGCGGAGATAGTGGTTTCAAAACGATAACGAGAGCCCTGATGTAACTCTCGTAACACTTTCTGTGAGAAACTTTTTACATATTGTAGTCAAACATATGATGTTAGAATATAAAATACGCGGCGGAAATGCTCTATTACGACTATGGTATAACTTTAGTTTATCTTAAAAATAAAATGGAATTTTTAATGTTGATTAAATTGTACGATATTCTGTTTGCGAATTAACGAAACGTAAAAATGAACAATATTTCTCTTTGTCGTGAAGAATAAGTCCGAGAACAAGACACGGTAATCCGTGCTAAGGGATTAAGAATAAATGTTGATTCTACTGGCGTGCCCCAATTTAAATGTTAATAATTTTTATCGTTTTTTCATACGAATCTATTGCATGAGGTGATTCTTCCTACTGCATTATACTTTTTCCTCGTTCTAATTTTTTTGCAGTCGTGATTAATATCGAATAGAAATATAAGACTATTTACTTTGCAATCTTTTTTTATGCAAATTGTAAGCAAGATTTATTTAAAAATAAATAAATAAATAAAATGTGTACAATTTTTGATTGAAATATTCACACAACTAAGCATTATACAACATATAATTACGATATGAATAAATTATGATTTTTAACCCTGACTGATATTCGCTCTAAAATTTTTTTAATTATAATATTAGCGCGTCACTAATGCTTTAAATGTATCTTTGCTCAAAGTTAATATATATATAATTGAACAATTTTATTTATTTTAAAGATTAAAATGCAAATCATAAGCTTATGTAATTTAAAATTATTTATGTAAGGTTATGAAAAATATTTGTTATAAACAATTTTTCACAACATAATTAAAAAATTCATTGAAGCGGTGAATACCAATTAGTATTAAGAAAGAAAAAAAATTAATAAAACGGAGGCAAATCGACAGATTAGTTTTTGGTTGTTTCTCGCAAGCATCTCTTCAATTCTTGATTTTTCTCTCTTAAAAGTTCCCTCTTTAGAATATTTATATAGCTTTTCAGATATTCGTAATTTCTCTCGCAATCTCAGTAAGAGAAAGAACTTTTTCCTTAAAATAAAGTGTGTTGTTTCAAGAAAACAATTTGCCTGTTTATTGTTAATTATACGTACGGAAGTGCATTTTATTAATATTCTCTAGTTGATTACCTTTATTATTAACGCTTCTGTAATTTAATTAATAATTTAATTATGGCGCTCGCATACAATTATTTTCTCTATGTGTTGATGTACATTTATCGAATTCTGTTATAGCTAGCACGTCGATGAATCTGTTCTCGCTTATCACCGTATACATGTATATAACTTGACCACCGTTCTTTCGTCAATAATTATCGATGTGATATAAATTATTCTATGATTAATATAAATTATGATGAGAGAGGATATGATTTATAACAAGAAAACACATTTGCTCGATGTGTGCTCCTGCATTTTAACGTACATCTGTGAATACATTTTAAACTGGAATTATAATTGTGTTTAGAGAGAGTGATAAATAGTGCATGCATATGGATTACGTTCACATTATAGCGCAGATACACAATGGCATTATAATAGCTTATTATGCCCATCAAGTGCGCATACAGTTGTATGACATTCTGTAATCTATTTCATAATCTAAGACACATTACTATTTATTATACATATTATCTCTGTTTTGCAATTAGATATCTAAGATTTATAAAAGCATTTATTTGAATTATGTATTAATTGATGAACATCGTGTTATAGCAACTAAATATTGTATAATAATCTATACTAATTATATTAATGCATCAACACGTTGTTATATTGATATATCAATATTGCGCATTATGAACTATATTTCAATTTAAATTATTATTTATGTTATTTATGATATTGTGATTGTACTATACATCTATAAATTTATAGTACTGAATTACGTAAGTAATAATTTGTGGACCGCTCTTGATATTTTCTATTATTACTTTAAGAAAAGTTTTTTATTTACAATCTGTTTATTTTGTTTAAACATTATTTATAACATTTATAAATATTTTCCTGTATACGTATGGATTTGGGTAAAAAAATGGTTTAAAACAGTGAGTTTAAACAAAATGGGGAGCGGAAATCAATTCCACGATCCATTACGCAAAAAGCTCTATGATTAACTTTGTGTTGGAGATCCATCACGATGAAAAGGTCAGTTAAATCATTATGCGATATGAATAATGATTGTCATAATTATCTTCAGATTATTTGATAGTAAAATGGGAAAGAATAACGTATCTTTGATGGAACAAATTTTTCTAACTTTAACAAAGAAGTGAAATTGATATTCAAATGTCTCTAAAGTGATTTAGGACTGATTGCACCAACGTGATTTCGATTTTAAGCGAAACTTAAACTATCTCTGTCTCTGTCTCCATTTCGGCTTTAAAACGAGATAGATAGAATTTTAAGTCTCGCTTAAAATGAAAAAGTGTTGGTGCAATCGGGCCTTAAAAATTAATGTCTTCCTTAAAATTTGATATAACTTTGAGAATGTAAGAAATATTAAGTTATCATGATTTAATTCTTTGAATTATGAAAATAAATTTTTTAATTTGTGTTTAATTATAAATATAATTAAATTTTTGTAAAATTATATTTTTTAGTTAATTTATTTTCCATTTTAGATGAATTTGCATAGTTTTTACATACGTAAATTTTTACCTTTTTTTTTTTTACAATAAAATGGATTAAATACAGAAACATATTTCCTTATTGCTTCGAATAACGTTTAGAATGTCACCGAACAAATGTCTAAATATCATATGAAGTTATGTTTCAGATGAAATAAATTACCTTAATTTATTAAACATATTTTAACATATTTTAAATAAACTTATTTTTTAGGTATTAACTTGCTGGTGTTTCCATGCAAAATTTATTTAATATTCTCTTATGTAAATGATTTTACAAACGACAAAGCTATTTTTATAATACGATGCACATTTATCTTAAAGCTGTATAATCTTATATGACAGTGTAAGTTTTTAAATGAATAATATACCTAATATTTTTTTATTAAAACAATTGGATGTGGTAAAAATCCACATTCTTCCAAAATGGTATGAGCAGAAGAGAACGTACGATTAAAACGACAAGCGACTGGAAAAATAGAGATAAAAATAGTTTTAGTCTAACTACAGTCTGCCTCAAAATTTCCGAATACACGATTTTATTCCAGTTACATGCCACATATCGTTGCGTTTCATGTGAGTTAAGATTACCCAAGATCGAAATTTTTTTAATTAAAAGATCATCGCCCGATGTAAGCAAAAAGAATTTAGGCTGATGTCAAGTTTCACGCGATAATTTTGCTGTAAATCGGGATCGAGGCCAAGATGCGATTCGCTGCGCAAACGAGAAAGGAGAGAACGAGTACATGTGGTAATCTCAAATGTAAATCTAATTGGACCATCTTTCATTTTTTATTAAAAATTTCTCTTTCGTGCTTCAATTGCTTACAAAGATTATGATATATAATATTATAATAAAACAATTTTCTCATAAGATGAATCTGAATTGCATTCATTAGAACAAGATGTTATAGATAATTATTTCTTATTTGCTCCAGCAGTTTTTATTAATGCTTAGAATTGATTAAATTTAAATAAATGGTTATGAAAATCTAATAAATCTTCTGTGTTACTTATAAAGTATCGTTAATTATAAATTACTTATAAAGATACAGTAAATTAAATTATAATAATATTGCACAAGAAAGAATACGTCACGCATGTTGATAGCAGTTCTTTGTTTTGTATTTTAATTAATTTTGTAATCAATGTAGAATAGTATAGTAACAACTTAATATGCATTATTCCACAATCAACAGTGCAAGTTATTTTCTCATATAAAGAAAATAAACTGTAGAATTATTCAAGTTAGTTTGGTACATTTTCTTCACGTACAATTGTCAATTTTTTAAGTTTCCACAATTTATATTTTCGTCCTTTACAGTTTTATGGTTTTACTATATCATTCGGATACATATTTTATTTCGTGTACGCAAAGCATTTTGTACAGTCAGATATACTGCAACTGTGACGAGCTCCGTGACTTTGCATGGAAAAGGGATCAACGACGTTCGCGTCGAGTGTGTGCGAGTCGATGGAATACGACGTCCGCCTCGAAAAGCAAACGAAACGATTTCCACGAAGGTATAAAAAAGAAAAGCATAGGAACAAGCCGCTCGGAAATAGCCGCGGTTAATTTTGCGTCCGCTCCATGCTATAAGCGTACATCATAGAGAGTCGCGTCTGTTCATCGTCTGTTCTTCTTCTCACTCTTCGTTTGAATCCTTTTACTTTTCTTTTCTTCTGTCTTTTTTCTTTTTTTCTTACTATCTCTTTAAAAATACATTGCTATGTATTTCCAGTGAACTGTGGCGGAAATTGCAAGTGTTGTAATATTGATAGATTCAATGAGTATGTTGATGATAGGTGCTCGCATGATATTCTCGAATTATTTATATAAATTTTACTGTATATATTAAAACGTGATATTTCTACATTTGCATTTTAATAGTTTTTAAATATTTGCATTTTGTAAAATTCGGCTAAATCTTACTAATTTGCAAATTAGTTATCAGTAATAGATTTATAATAATTACGCCAGATATTTTAGTATGTGTTAAATAAATAAACAGCATTAATTAATATTTTGAAATTCGAAATGGAATTAAAAATGTTTTAAACCAAGTAGCAGAACAATTGAAATAGACAATACCACTACAGTAAATTAAATTATTTCAAGTTTGCAACAGTGATGTCTATTGATAAAATCTGTTGTTAAAGTTAACAGTTTGAAAAATGTAAACTTGTTATAAATACACCTTGATTTTCTTTCTGGTAAAAGAAATTAATTGTTTTGATTAAATTTTATCTGTAAATGAAACGTGACTACACATTCAATACCAAGTAGCTATATATTATCTGTAAAAGTTGAATAGAGTCAAGAGAGAATTTTTCATTGGTGAAACATGAGAGCCAATTTTTTTTGTGGGGTTAAAGGTAATTAAAAACGTGAATGTGTGTAAATTCTTTTGCGTCTAAAAGATCAATAATTTGTACCCGACGAAAATTGCGGTGCGCGCTTGCGCTAACAAACGCGTTTCACCAATTTCTGCGATATTTATTCGTATTTCAGTGATCTTGCAATCCCAAAATGTCAATTCCCTCTTGCACTCATGATATTCCTGTCATGGCCATCAATCGAACTTGTTCCTGACCGATAATTACGTTATGTCTCGTAATTTGATTGAGATAATCATCTCGTAAAAAATACGTCTTCATCTAAAAACGAAGCAGCGTTAAATCACGATTATTGTATACCTCGGAAAAATATTACGTTCATTAAAATACTATATACAACTACTACGTTTTACGTTAAATATTCCGTAGAAGTCGGCGCAATCTCATGTTAATGTTTGCCTCGCAATTTTATAATTTTTTTTGCAATGTGACGTTGAATTTACATGAAAATTTGCGAACGTCAGTTTGCTTTTGTAGTTCTGTAATTTTGCAACTCTTTAACTTTATAACAATGTTTGCTCTTTCTCAGACTTTCTATGATGACCGAATAAGATAGAAGACGCAACTAGTGTGTTGCAGAAAGCGTCTTTCTCGTTCACTGACTTATCCTATGCTTTATTTTCGAGCGGTCGAGAGATAAATCGTCTAACTTTTCTTTTCTTCCTTCTCTTATGTTTTTTTCGTGTGTGTGTGTGAAACTAGATACATGTCCGTCAACTCTACCGTATCTGACCGTTAACCTCCATTTTCTGGCAACAGCTTAGTATGTGAAATGCAACGTTGCTAATTTACTGTTATATTTCAAAGAATATATCTCGCGACTTTCAAATCGATTTCAATTTATTACCAAATGCTAGGAAAACAACGTTGAAGAACAAAGCTGCGGCAGTGTTGGGAGCACATAAAAATTTCACTCCCTGTGAATAGATGATTGTTTTAAAAAAACTTATTAAAATATCGTTTAATTATTAAAAATGTTTTTCTTCGTTATATGTTTTTATTTCTCATTTACCCCTTCGTATTTTTTCTGCTTCTTATAAAAAAATTAATATTTATTAATTATGGATAGAATATACGTTCTTTTTATCTATGCGTTAAATTCTAAAAAATGTATAATTTTAAAAGATGCTTATTTATTAACTATTATTGAATTATTTCTGTTTCATTTAACAAAATAATAATATATTGTTGTTTTAAATGTAAAATACACATGTAGAATCATACAACGGGTCAGTAATAAAGAAGAAAAGAGAGAATAGAATTCGCTGAAAATGGTTGCAAAATACGTGTTCCATATATAAACTGATGCGAATTAAAGATATTTTATATTCGTCGGGGTACAATTAAAGTTATCTCTTTTTGTTTTAAGTACAACCTTTCTCATACCATACACGTCGCAATGCGGTAATAACATATCTCAATTTATCTGATGAAAATCAATTTGAAGTTCTTTTAACCGATATTCGAACAAAATATACTTTTTACATTTTAATATATGTACATACTGCTCGTATTACGCTGGTGCTTAAAATAGGGAGGAAAATGAATCAGAATTATTGAATGTAGTAAAGACAATAGATTAGATATTCTGTATATAAAATGTGTATGAGAATAATTGTTAAAGTAGTAAGAAATATTTTAAGATTTTTATAAGAATGTATTTAATATAACTGAATTATTAACTTATTTATTTGACTATTATGAGGTATCTTATAACTTGATGGACATCTATAAATGATTTAAAAGTTGAAGTATGTAAGTGGCCACGAAATGCAAAGAGCGCGTATATATTTTTCTTAGAATAAATCTAAATTAAGTACAAATAAACTTAAGTATAATTAAGTGTCAATAAATACAATACGAGTACATCTTTAATATTAAATAAATAGAAATTTACAAAATAACTATTTTAGAAACAGAATCTGTATTTATTTTTAGAGGATTTAAATTTCAGGATTACATTATTATCACGTTTTCATAATTAACAAAAAGCAGTGAAATCCCATAAAAAACCTTTTTTTAAAAAAAGAAAAAACATACGCCAAGTGCATATAAAAGATACTGAACTTCTTGATCAAAAACAGATATGAGATAAATATAATTGACCAAGTGTATTCTTCATTACGCCAGTCACATAAGACAGACCGAAAGTGACTATAATTGTCAACTGGATTATAGTGAAGAAAAAACTTGGCGTGCCCGGGTCGCATTAAAACGCAATATTCTAGAACCTTGGTTCTATCGCAATATTCTGCAGTATACACAATATATGCGAAAACAATTCAACAAAGAAAAGATGTTAATAATTGCTTACTGAACATATTATAATACTTAGTTGTGAATATATTTTCATGTCCCACAAATTATATCACTATATAGTGAATGATGATACTAATTATATCACTATATTATACGTGTATATTATACGTATATATTATACGTATATATCTGTATACATATGTCTGTTATTTTTATATTTTAATTTATAATGCAAATACTATGTTGAAATAATGTTTTCACTGAATACTGTTTACAATTAATGCGACCCGGGCACGCCAAGTTTTTTCTTCACTATAATCCAGTTGACAATTATAGTCACTTTCGGTCTGTCTTATGTGACTGGCGTAATGAAGAATACACTTGGTCAATTATATTTATCTCATATCTGTTTTTGATCAAGAAGTTCAGTATCTTTTATATGCACTTGGCGTATGTTTTTTCTTTTTTTAAAAAAAGGTTTTTTATGGGATCTTATAACTTGAATGGCATTTTTGTATTATATATGGAATATAAAAAAGGAAGAAGAAGAGAGAGAGATCTTTATATATATTTTCTTATAGAGAGAGAAAGAGAGAGAGCATACAAATTTTTTCTTTTTGCTGTTATGTACATACAGTATATTTTTTTACACAGATAAAAGAACTGAATCTACGCGTACCTGTAATAATTTTTATAATCTAATTTTACAATTAGTTTTACTTTAATTGCAATTTAACTCTTCCAATTTTTAAATAATTATATAAGTTTTACAGATTTATACGATATGATTTATTTGTAGTATTTACTGTTCCTTGCTCTATGCTTTCTCCGCCCATGGTGGTAGAAACGTCCGTTATTTATGACACTCATCGGTAGCTGTGGAACTGCATCTCCAGAGCAGCGAGAATTGTTCAACCGAAAAAAATTGGTTAGGACAACGACACTTGAACGATTCTCTGACGTCACGGACGATATTTTGTTAGAAGGCTAAAATCAATCAGCAGTGCTCTTGATAAGCTCGTAGACATATTTAGAGCCATAAGATTACGTTGGCTTTCTCTCGTGTCAATTACGAAAACATTTCCTTGCTCTAATAATTTCTCGCTCTCGCGCAAAACATATTTATTTATGGCTCTAATTGTTTTTTTCGTATTTATTTTGACTAAGAAGAAAATAGAAAGAGACAATGAATCGTGATATAGTTTTCCTTTTTTATTGTTCTTCTTTATAATTGGAAAGAATAGAATATAAAAAGAGTATTTAGTAGCTTACGTTAATAATGTTGTAATATTGTTATACATTATTAATATCATTACTACATTACTATATTATAACTATAATATTATTATATTATTACTATATTATAATAATATAATACATGGCAGGGTCATAAATAAAATCAAAATTAATTTAATTATTTATTAAAAAATTTAATAGAAATTAAGAGAGATAATTTTTATTATTTATTAAAAAAGGATATAACATGGTTTATTTAATATACAATATATCAAATTTTTTTTGGAAATTATAGATTATGATTTTAAAGAAATATTTTTTATAACGCTATTATATTATATTTATATGTGTATTATATCTATACCGTTTTCTTCGCGTTTTAAGATGTTGAATCTGCTATAAAAATTTTTTTTTTTTGAAAGTTATATTCGAAATCTTTATTTTTAATTTTTTATTCTTTCATTGCAGATGTGCCAAGTGAGCAATCCGTTTTCGTGATGCTGAATGGTGAAGAAAGCGAGCTTAAATTCTTAAACATCATTAATCTTAAAGTAAGAAGAGAGAAATATCGTTCTTTTATTTATATTATATAATGCTATAAAACGCAATATTAAATAAATTTTTGTTTATTCTGTTTTTCTGAAATATAATCGTATATAGAATTTTAATTTATTAAATAAATTTGATTTGTGCAGGCCGAATTGGAAAAGATGCCATTGCCAGACGCCTTTGTCGTAATGTATTCAGTAATCGACAAGGCGTCCTTTCAAAGGGCTGAAGAATATCTCGCTCGACTTCACGATCAAGATCTTCTTCGTGGTAGACCGGCTATTCTGGTCGGGAACAAGGTCGATTTGGTTCGTTCCAGAGTGGTTTCGCCCCAGGGTAAGAGGCGGAACATCTTTCTTTTTTACTCATACATTTTTTTTCATGGGTAGACGGTTTTGTGACACTTTATAAAACTGAACGTTCAGTTAACATGATATGATATATCAGGCAAATTCTATAATAAAGATAATGCGCGTGTATGTATCGCATATGATGTTTATTTCGGATAATTAATTTTTTACAAATGAAAAATTTACATGAATGTATCATTATAAAACATTATTTTATAGATATTATATTATTATTAAATACTATTATATGTATATTTATATTATTATTATTGAAAGTAAAAAATTCTAAACTGAAGAAACATATATTTATAAAACTTCATTTTTTGACTCTATTTAAAAAAAAAAGAACGAAGAAATTTTTTAAGCCCTTTATTATCTATTAAAGACATATTAATAGAGAAGACTTAAACAATAATAATTTAAAAACTTCTCTATTTTAATTGTAATTCTTTATCTCGAATTTTCGGACTGTATATTGCAGATGGGAAATGCTTGGCATGTACTTATCGTGCGAAGTTCATCGAAGTGTCGGTGGGCATCAATCACAATGTCGACGAGCTTCTCGTTGGCATACTCAACCAGATCCGTTTAAAGGTGGTCCAGAGTAACCAGGAAAATCGAAACAGCGGTGGCAGTGAGGGTAGTGCTCATTGGTACAAATCTAGAGGCGTCGTGCGCGCCAGTATGAAAGCCAGACAGATGCTGACCTGGCTTTTCGGCAAAGAAGATAGCAAATTTAAAAATTGCGAGAACCTCCACGTACTTTAAGTCACTGCGATAGAAAAAGATTGCAATCGAGCTGCTCGACTACTGTTTTATTAGTCACGTAAGTATGACACGACTTGAGAAATTTCTTTCTCGACGGGAACTTTATTAAAATTCCAGAATTGGAGGAATTTCCGTCGGGAAAGGATCGTGAAAATGTAGTGAATGTACTGAACGAATGTATCTTCGAGTCAACAATATGTAGCTTAATGTTTAGAATTGAACGTCAAGTCTTCGCTACTGATAATGTTTGTGAGAGTATTTTGTAATTCTAAAACGGGTGAGTTGGTCCGTGGACCAATGGATACTATTAGCATCGGGTTAACAAAGTGCCAATTAGTGGAAATTAACGCGCACTGAGTTTGGGGAGAAAATCCTTCGATTCCACGCTCGTTTAACTATAGAATTACTTCCTGAGAAATGTGAGTGATTAACCCTTTCAGTCCCAGATGTGACTGAAAGCTGCTTTTCAGTAGTTTTTTCGACACAAACTTCGTCCTTTTTGTTTTGAAAGATTAAGTACTGCTATTAAATTACATTCAAGTCTTTATTCAAGCAATGCTGGGTATTTAGACTTTTTCGTGTCAAAATTTGTATGCAGTCTTATTTTAACAATAATTTGAAATTAACATTCTGACTTTTGTTACATTTATCGTTGCTTATTTTATCTGATAGCATATTTTTTGTAAATATTCTATTTATTAAAGAGGAAGTAAAGTGGGCATTTATATATCGCGTATTACAGCTTTATGTAATTACAAATAATGCTGAATCTGATGGCCCATAATAGCGCAATAAAAAGTTCAAATCAATTCGTGTGACGATAGGAAAAGAATTTAAACCGGACCATGGTGCGAATTAGTCGCCTTAAGTTTACGACTTTACTGTACGATGAGATTATTAATCTTTTTATTTAGTATATGTATATAAAAAACTTACATATATGATATAAGCGTGTACTTGCGTAAGCATGTTCTATACAAATATACCCAACGTGTATGTACATCCCTTAATCTCTCCGTTGACGAATGTCGATTTTACCACATAACGGCGTTACATCGTTGCGTAAACAAAATATACCGCCACTATTCTCGCGTCGCTAAATTCGCTTGCATCGCTAGTGTCATTAATTTCTCGCGTTCCAATGGGCTCTCCGAAGTCTGTTATTGTGCATATAAAGCCAACTTAATGCAATACGCTAATGTTACTTGACATTAAATTGTACATAAAAGTCATAAGGTTACTTTAATAACATGTTTATTACAGCTAGAAAAGTATAGTGTAAAGCTGCCTATATATGTTGCTAAAATATTTCCTACGCTTATATTGAGCGGATCTATGTCGCGCCCGTGCGTGCATAATTTTTGTTATCTATATTTCAAAGTAGATAATTACATCGATGCGTATTTCAATTCCAGATACGTTAAAAGTTATTATGCGATCGCGCATCAAGTAACTTTTAATTAGCGCTTTGAGGTCTGACTCCGTAACTTCGTTAATCGGATGTTCTATCAATTACTTTGCAATCTGTTATTTTATACGATTTTATGTGTGATATTGATATAGTACATACATAGTGCGGCATTTTGTGTGCAGTATTCTGCCGCAATGGAAATGAAATCTATCATGTTGCGTGTTTTCCTTATGAACGCCGCGAGAGAATGGGTATAGCGGTGTATGTACTCGAAACTATAGTCTTCTAAAGAGAGATATCCTTTTCGAATCTTTAAGGGGAATGTCTATAAAAAGCTGTCTATTTTCTGCGATCTCTATGCCTGCGTATCCGAATTATATGAATGTAGCGTAAAATCTGTGAGTGCATAAAACTGTATATCTATATGACGGGAACAATGCTTGAATGATGTGTAACTTTGCCCATCTCGTGTGAATATTTCTTTGTCCCTAAACTATATATATGAGAAATTAACGTTTCGGATTACAGTAATAAATTACGGTCTTCCTTTCTCTCGTTATATGAATATATTTTGAAAGATATTATGATTCTTGATGATTCAAATAAAACTAAAGGAGTTTCTTCCGGTATTGTTCGTTGTTACCATCGTCGTGCAATTAATTCGATCGTAGCGTCAGATAAGAGTTGTGACGAACGTAATGTGTAAATTTTGAGTTTAAAGATTTATCCCGAAATGTTTCTCAATCGAGGAACTAAAGATTTTTACCAAGTGCCTTTGCGTATTTTTGTAATTTAAGCTAACTCAGTGTAAGCCCCATGAGTATCGCACTGTATAATCTATTATTATACATATATTACTGATATATTTATTTGTTGTTAATTCATCATGTTTCCTGCGAAATCGCTGCGTTGTGTGCTCTCGGTGGCGTAACTTTTCTTCCAAAAAATATGTGTGAATTATCAGATTTTTATCTGAAAATTACATAATTAAAATATTAATGTGATAACTAAGGTACTTCTATCTAATTAGAGATATATTTAAAGTTATGTCACCGACGAATCTCCTTGTTCATTGTGCCATTAGCATTTCCCTAAAGCTATGAATGTAACTTAGTTATTAAAGTGTCATTGTGTCTGCTCGTTGTAATACGTGACGTGACAATACTGCCAGTCCTTTTGGTTAATAAAATGCTGAGAAAAATTTCTGCTTTAATCCTACATTATCATATAAGCAGTTTTTTGTTTGTTTTATTACTTATACATAGAAGTTTTCACTTAATGCATGTGAACATATCATACTATTTACTTACCTCTTTAATAATACATGCGTTTTTGTTCTACAAATTAATTTAAATTTATATACAATATAGATTTAAAGTTTAGACTCTATAGTACATAAAAAATTAAATACTATTACTTAATACTGTTTATTGTTACATGGTAATAATAGAATTTCGAAATTTTGCGACTTAAAATATTATAAGGAATTTCTGAAAAGATTAAGTAATAAGAGATTAATTAAGTAAATTAATTAAGTTGTTCGTAAATTTTTATTTTAAGCAATAGTTTTTGGAATTTGAGGTTTTAAATATGCGGTTAAGTATAAATTATAGCCACCTCCTTATGTGTTGTGCAATAATATTAGTGAATACGTAACTTCGGCTCACAGACGAAGTGTCTATCTAAAATGTCTGTAATTGACACATTTAAATCTTTAAGACTTCAAAAACTATTGCTTAAAAAAAGAAAAATTTACAAATAATTTTTTTATTTATCTTTGCAAGAACTTTCTCGATCGCTATAATATTTTGTATATATTTACTTATTATATAATTTTATCAATTCAAACTTTCAATTTTTGCAATAAGTTAGCATAAGCTTTATTATAAATTATATAAAATTACCAATCTGTAAATCCAGTAATATGCAATTGCTTTTATTGCTCCAATAATTGTTATTAATACTGCTTCCTTAACACGTGTAGGAATTACCGCGTATCATCGCTTATCGATCGCCTGGCATGCGTTTTTTTCTTCGAATTGTATTTGCTTCTTTTTCAAGCTAATATCTATCGTAAATCATTAGTATGTAGACACTTGGTTAACAAATACTCGTTCCAGACGCATGCGCTTTGTGCATCGATTATTTTACTTGGTGCCAGATATTGTAAACCTCTGGCCATGGCAGATTGCCACGCAACCAAGGAAAACAAGTACTCAGTTCTTGTAACCTCGGTTACACGTGTACTTGACAGTATCGAGACACAGGATGCTACCTGAAGAGATTTAAAGAATCGGCGATGCAAAATATATAGGATCGGCCGTTGATTTTTACGCTCCAGTTTTATATACAAAAATATTAACGCAAATAAAAAATGTGAAGTTAAATATTCCTACTGTCATTGTTGATAACTTATACCAGGTAGTTTACATTTATATACAAATTAAAATAATACGCGTATAATATAGAATAGTTACACGTGCCTACGGATTCTCATTATGACTATCAAATACGAATTTTCCATTTGTTCATGATATGCTAACGCATGAAAACACATTGTCTTTAATTGCGATATGTTTAATTTTGCTAATTGACGTGATGGACAGTTGACAATAGGATTCTGAAGAAATTAAACTCGAGTATTGAAACTGTTTCACTGTTAATTAGTGTGGTTATTAATTGTTATTATTGTTCTTTAATTAAGGATGTAATTAACTAATGAAGTATTTCACCATGTTATTAATTACGTTTTTGCATTTATGCATTAAGCATATCATACTGTCTATAATGTGTCATTTGTATTAAAATTAAAATATTAACACAACGAGACATGTAACATATGTGTGTTGTCTAATATTTTTTAACTTTTAGATTAAATGTAACAAATAAAAAAATATTAGATTTTTTGGATGTCTTTACCAATGTTGAGAAAACGTATTATTGTGATACAATCATGGCATCTGGAAAACCAACCATGGCATCGGCAAAGCCAACTACATGCAAAGAAGCTATACGACGATGGGAGGAGGAGAATCAACAAAATGCTGCTACAGCGACAGAAGTAATCTTGAGCTTTCAATGGCCGCCAATAGAAAAGATGGACAACGCGCTGGCAACTTTGGCAAATTGTGAAAAACTCTCCTTTTCGACAAATATGATTGAAAAGATTGCAGGTAAATTCCGCGTAAAATTTAATATATTATAAAATTGCGAAAATATTCTAAGTAGTGTCAAAATTCTGTAATGACTTATGGAATGTTATACGAAATTACACGACACAACACGACGATTTCGTTATTGAAATATAATTATTGTCCTTGCTTCTAATAAGCAATTACATATAGTCTTAATTAATTTTAAAAAATAATGTATATTTCTTCTTACGAATTTTGGAACCATTTTTGCAAAAAATATATTTTTGAACTATTTTCTGAAGAATTCTTGAACTACTTTTCCTCAACAAAAGTAAAAACTGAAATGTAAGTCAAATGTAAAGGAAAAGAGTGACTGAAGTGTAACTAAACCTTCTAGTAGGCGAAACTGAGATAACAAAATATAAAAGATACGTTTAGAATATTAATATTTATATTCGACTTACCTTCCGATTTTTATTTTTGCCAAGGGTTTTTTTTATCTTACCGTTATTTTGAATAGTTTAATCAACGATTATTCACGATTTAATCAATTTATGCAAATCACGATTTTAGATGCCGCATCAGAAATGATGCATATTCGGACTCGTGGCACCATCGGATGCATAATGCATGCATATCCAACAAGCGTGTGACCGCTTCATAACGCGACACATCACGATGTAAATATGATTATGATTTATGAATTTCATGTCATTACGAATGGAACGTATAAGAACACGCGTAAATGTTTTCAATTATAGTTATTAATTTGTTTGTGATGATAATCAGTGTTGTTTATTACATGTCGTGTAATTTTGTAATTTCGCGACAATTATTCGATTCGTATTACTTAAAATATTTTGTCGTAATATATTAAATTCACCTTACGTTTTTTGTTACGTAATATGCTTTTTTATTAATAATTATTACGGTATAACATGCGTGATGTTAAATATTGACAATAAATGTAGTATTTTAGCATGTAGTAAAATTATATGATAGAGAAATATTGTGTAGAGCATACAAAAAATTAATTTAAAAAAAATGTTTTTGTAGGTATTGGAGCTCTAAAAAATTTAAAGATCTTATCATTAGGTCGCAATTTAATCAAAGGATTTGCTGGTCTTGAACCTTTAGGCGACACTCTCGAGGAACTTTGGATTTCCTATAATTGCATTGAGAAGATGAAGGGCATCCAAGCAATGAGAAATCTTCATGTACTTTACATGTCTAATAACTTAGTGCGAGAATGGAATGAATTTGCAAGACTACAAGAGCTTGTAAATCTTCGAGATCTAGTTTTTGTCGGCAATCCGTTGTATGAAAATCTGGAGGTATTTATCATATCAATGTATTCGTTAATAAATATTGTATAAGAAATAATATTTTTACAATTTTTTTGTTTTTATATATAAAAAAGAAAAATTTGTACTTTAAAGGATTAATATTATGCACACTGGGAAAATATTTATATATAATAATAAAATAACTAATACGATTAAATGTATTTTATGTTATATAATAAGTTTAAATATGTATATTAAAATATTATTAAAGATATTATTAAAAATTTTCTAAATGTACAAAATTTAAAGTATTTCATTATTTCCATATTGTGCAGGTAGAACAATGGAGACTTGAAGTTGCAAGACGTTTATCAAATCTGGAGAAACTTGATGGTGAACCTATAATACGTACAGAAGAAAATCCAATTCAACTAGTCAAAACTGACAGTCTGTCGCACGATTTACTTGATCAAGAACCTATCTGATATTTTGTCTGAAATACTTAATTTTCTTACATATTTAGCTTAATATATTTTATAACAAAATTTATAGAATTTAATTGTCTAGTAAATTTAAATTATTTCTGCAAAATAAAGATAAAATCTCTCTAATTAAGTAGAGATTTCGAATTAGATTAATAGTATAATAATAATTTGAAAAATTCTTTAATCTTCGAGATGTAGTAATTTTAAATTATAAGAGATAAGAATATTTTTGAATGTTCAGCTTATTAAATTTGTAAAATAAAGTAAATACTATTATTTGTACATTAAAACAAAAAAATAAGAAGATAATGTAATCTATCCGTTTGTATGAAATTTAGCTATATATACGAGTAACAAGTACACATAATGAATGGTATTAACTGTAGGATAAAATATTTTTAATAAAGTAATAAACACTTTGACTATATATTACATCTAATTGTAAGTATTATATACCTATACCGTAAAAATTTCTTAATAATATGGACGTAAATTTGTTGTCAATCAAAGAAAATTATTAATTACTCAAACAAACATTTATATTAATTTATTTGTCTCACAATACAAGATAGATCTTACATACCTTTTAGGTGATTGAAAAAAGTTGGAAAAGCAAATAGTGAAGTTTTGTTGGACTTAATGCACGAAATATATTGAGAATCAAACACATGAATCTCGATCTTCATAATTGTTTTCTTTTTTTCCGGTTCCTTTTTATTATACAAGACATGCAAAATATTAAGGTGTATTACGCGGAACGTTATTTGTATATTTTCTTTTGTAATTACATAACAAAGTAATATGTGCATTTTAAAAATTGACATAGGTGCGTTTGGCTGACAATGAATTCTTTCTCCGCCATCTTTTCTTATGTTATATTTTCTTTTGTAATTACATAACAAAGTAATATGTGCATTTTAAAAATTGACATAGGTGCGCTTGGCTGACAATGAATTCTTTCTCCGCCATCTTTCCTTATTTTTTGCACGTTTAATTTAGTTGCATTCCAATTTCTTTATATCAATAATTAACAACGAATATAAAACAAAATGCAACAATTCTCATATTGACGTATTATCTGCTTACGTATTTTAAATTATTTATATAAATTACTGGAACACAACACATTATTAAATTTTCTTAACATATACTTCGATAAAGAGTGAGTGTATTATTCTTATTACAATGCTATTTCGCTCTCTAAAAAATTAAAATTTGAATCATGGAACAAGTAAAACAAGATCACTATAAAAAATTGATATTAATTTCGTTTTCAATTTTGTGATTAATTTTTTATTTAATTATTAGTGTTTTAACATATACTTTAAACGTTAATCACGAAGAATTCGTCAACGTCGCATCGGAAAGTTAGAAAAGCTACATATAATCGCATATTCTGTACTAGCAAAATAAATTTAATAGAAAAATCTAGTACTGAGAGCGATGCACACAGAGGACGCTTTTCAAGCGAAACATACATTCAATTTAATAAATAGTTATGTTTGAAAGTGAAATTGGTATTTGTGATACATTCTTAAATTTTGTTTTTATTCTTCCGATGCTGAAGAAATCACAGAGTAAAACATATATCTTGACAGAAGCTCCGTTTTCGTCGCGTAAGCGGTACAGCGAGAAAAGCTGCGTTGATAATTTAGTTTATAGGAAGATTAGATGGTGAAAAGATAGAAACAGGCTTTAGCCAATGAGGAGTAAGAAAAATATCATATATCAACCTTTGCGGCTTGATTCACGCCGTCGAAGCGACGCTGAAGCGGCGCGGCTGCTCTTCGGGGAGGAAAAAATCTTATTCAAATTATTAGAAATATATTAGAATAATTTGATCTTTTTTAATTTATTTGAAAAATATGGAATTGAAAAAAAATTTTTAAAGATAATTATTAATTAATATTCAACGTATTTTTGATTTTATACATTCATTGACAATATATTTTATTTCCGTTCAACATTTTATTAATGTAATCTTTATATAAGTTAATCATTAATATTATTATTCGTTGTGCTTTGCCTTGTCCGAAGGGAAGAGAAATTTGTACAACTTAAACATTTTATATAATAAATTTTTATAAGAAATAGTAGTTTCAGAGGATATTAAAAAAAAACTTGCATTTTCCTCCCAATTTTGTCGTGAATCAATTCTGCGCAATCGAGGCGGAAGTTTCCATGAACAGTTTCCATGAACTCGATGACTTCCTCTCTTATGAAAGCTGTGAAAATAACTTGATTTAAAGAAAGTCATCATGTATTGTATATATTATTTATGTTTTTATCATGGAAATCCCGATACCTATCTATCCACAGTTGATACTCGACAGACGAAAACCAGATCACGCGACCGCGAGGAAGTCTCGTTTCTTTAGTTTATTCAAAAACATGAACACTCGTGTTTTTTTTTTTTTTTTTTTTTTTAAGGAAAATCCTTAAACTCTCGAAAGCGCACGCGAGATATTTAAATATCTGGGTTTGCCTGTATAAAAAATGTAGAATAAAGAACTGTACGGTCGCTCCGGTGTCGCTTCGAGCTTGACGAGACGGCATTAAAACATTTATCCTTAGCTACGACGTGTTTTACTGTTTCCTGTATGCTGCGTCGTTTTGCTCTACACATCTCTTCTTCGACACAAAAATAGTTCTGATATATTTCTCTCGAGCCTCTTTCACCGCGCCGTTCCTTTTTTCTTTCTTTTTCTCTTTTTACGATCCAACACCGATTACATTCAACACGATTTACACTGAAATAGATCTGACGAATTTTTGGGATGAAGGCTGGTAGAAAGATAGGCAGAAAGGTAGAGTGCGTGAAAGAGAGAGAAAGAGAAAGTGAGAATCGACGACATATCGTAGGGATGGACTTTCTCCTCTTCCTTTTTCTCCTCGATTTTCTTCATTGACTCTTAAGCTTAGTGTATAAGTCTTGATAGCGATTGTAATGCAATCACCATGATTTTCTTCTTCTCTTTCTTTAGCGCTTAAAGCGCTTACGTCGTGGCAAATCGTTGTTTCTGCTTTTTCACAAAGTCAAGGGCCATTTTGTCACCGATTCGAGTTTCCAGTATTTGGAGAATTGGATGATCTAGAACAAAAGACACATATTTAATTTACAAACAAAATAAACATCAAAAAGTGAAAACATAAGCTATAAAGCTTACTTATTTAAACATGAGATTTGTAATTTCAATAAATATTTATTCAATTTCTAGTTATGTAAAATACTTTTAAATAGAATATTTTAAGATAAAAATTTGTGATTTATATTTATTCTCTATAAATAAATAAATAAAAAGAAGTAAATTTAAATTGAATTACAGACTCTTAACAGTTTAAAAAAACATCAAAGTTAAACTGTATGTCACATTATTTTAACTGTCTTCATTACATTGTTACGTGTCAGTATCTAACGTGTCGTTAGATACTGACACTTTTAAAACAAAATTGTTAGACAATTTTCTATAACTTTTATTGAATGATGGAATTGTGTTTTTGTCTACTAACAGAGGTAAGCCCGTTTAACATTTTTATTAACAAGATAAACTATTGTTATCTCGAATTAAAATTTTACATAAAACTTCACAGACATTTTTTCAAAATTCAAAATCTGGTTAACTTCTTCACTCCACCAAAAATATTGGCTTTACCTCTGTTGGTGAAGAATGTTACTGCGTTTCAACAACATCATCATCTCTAAGATTATTTTGTATTGTCGCTGATGATTAAAGGACCGAAACGTTCGACTCCGAATTTTTGAATCTAAATGTAAGATTTATTGTATTTTCCAAGCTCCGTTAACAGCGTATGACTCTGTATAGCCTTTTATACTTGTTTAACTTTAATATTCTCTATTTATATAATTTTCCTTACATTATAAATTCATGTGATCTGTAACTACGAGTACAAATATTCCAAGATAGATTCAGATTTCTAAATTTATAAATTTAATAACGAGTTTATTTTAAAATCTTAAGTAAACTTTAGCAATTTAAGTTAAGAAATAGATATTGTGTGTGCATGTAAATTCTATAATTTATAAAGTTTAATTAATTCACTCACGGCGATTTTTTTGATGCATAAGCGGTAATTCCTGATGCTTGAGGCCATGGAAATTGTCTATGCTGGTGTTTGTGTCGGCGACGCCAGGAATGGTACTGAGTCCTAGAAAAGCTTCGCCTGCGAAATCATTCGCAGTGAGAACGTCATGATCCATTACCGTAAAAAGGACCATCGCGTTGGGGTCACGACATTGCTCCACACTCACCGAACTGGAAGAAAGTATATGCGTAAATATTCATTCAAAGTAAAAATATTTTTTCGATTGTGTGTGTGCTTGATATTTAAACTTAAATAATATTTTATAATATAAATCTGATAGGAATCACAAGACATCATTATATGATAGATCATTACATTAATAGATATTAAGTTACATGATAAAGTGAATCAATTAAACTTCTTAAATATGTATGTATTACTTTTGATGTGCGTGAATATTATTCTGTTACAGAATTAAATATTGTAATGGCGTGACAAATATAATAAACTTACAATTCAAAACACTCATCAAACATGGGATTTAAAGTTTTCTTTTTGACGTTAGTCTGCTGCTCGGCGCAATGCTCGAACATTCGTCGCGGTAATAATTCGATTATCACGAAAGGATCGCTGAATCCATTTGGATCTAATGGTATGACATCTCTGGCATTTATTACCTCGATGCAAAGAGAATCATGATTCAAATAAGCTCGTATCGTTAGAACTCCATATTCGTAACTGGTTGTGTTAAGTTGGTCCTAAAAATTAATATAAAAATATATTAAACATAATATTATAATTAGTTACATTTACAAAAACACACAATACATTTAGTAATTAAATACTGTACTGCATTGTGTACAAAAGATTATATAAATTTTATGCAATATCTCTTTTGTTATGCAACATAATATTTACATAATAAAATATATTTTTAAAAATAAGAATATTTTAAATAAATTTGTGCATATGATATTGCTATTTGTGTTTTTTCTAATATAAAGCAATTGAAAATAAAAAAAGTATAAAATAAAAATAATAATTTGAATATCGCATATTATATACCAGAAGACGTTGCTGATAATAACGATCAATTAAGAAAGTCGTGTCCATTTTGTGATACTGAAGGCGTTCTTCAGCGTTCATGAAACTCTGACGACGTAATACTTCTAAAGGCAAGCCCTTATCGTCAGCGTTGAAAAATCTCACTAATAAATCAAGTGCCTCATGTAATCTCTCGTAAAACATCACTGGTTTATCCTGCAAGTAATAATATTTCTTTGTTATAACGTCGTTTGTGTAGTTTAAATTATTTATAAATATATAGATTTACAAATGTGTCCTAATACATTATAATCAACTTACAAATATTGTCAAAATAATTTTATTATGTAATATAAAGATTATAAAGGGTAATTATTTTATGATCAGAGAGAAGATCAATATTCATATAATTATGATAAGGGAGCAATTACCTCGGCATTTCCATCCATTTGACTGCCTAATTCAATAAGGACTACCTCCCAAATGTCTTGCAGAACGCGATTGAAATTTGCGACTAACAGAGCCGAGTTAAGTGTTACCAGATGAACATCCAGATATTCCACAAGAGGTGCAATCGCTTCTGTAGTCGGTAAACTGTCAGGAGACCAAGCCAAGTGAAACATTGCCTTTTTCAGAGGTGGTCTCATCTATATAAAACAAATAAAACAAGATTATTTGAGTTGTGGCAAACAAATGTATTAGCTATTTTAAACTTTCCATTATAGATACTCATTTTTCAATCGCGTTTAATACACTACAACATGACTAGTTTGACTACAGAAAAATTGTTATGTAGTTTACAGTTTTTTAGTATGCGTTTGTTAATATAATCTCCGATAGTTACAGCGATATTATCACGACATGTAATTACGTTTGCAAACTAATAAAAGCGCCAGTGGTGTTTTAAAACTGGGATGTAAATTACTCTGCAATGACTTAGTGACCTTTTGAAAAGAGCAGTGAGATACTCATCTAGAGATTGCGATAATGAAGAAATTATGCATAGAATATATATTACGTACTTGTAATTTATAAAACGAGGGAAATTAAGTTGCATTAGTTAAGAAATCCAATTTAAAACTTAAGCAAGCAATCTTGTAATTTCTTTTTTCTTTTATATCAATATTTGATCTCAAAGTACCTTTGCTCCAATTCTCGAAATTATTTGATTTATAAAGAGTAACATTTGCCCAGGAGTTTGCTCCAGCGGTGTTATCATAGTGTTTCGCCATTGCATTCGAACAGATTCGCCTGCTTGAGTCTCCAAAGCCGTTAGAATCTGTTCCACGCGAAGTTCCTCGCCCAGGTCCAATAACCATCTTCTCACGTACTCGAGACCATTAATAGCAACGCACATCTGAAAATAGCATAAATTATTAATTAATTGTCGAACATCAAATCAAAAATAATTATCATATCCCCTTAAATTTTATTCGCGCGATGAACTTTTTTATAAGTTTTGCTCTTAAAAATGGAAAGAAAGTATCCAAACTCTACGATGAACTTATCAATTTAATAATATATTATATATTTCTTAAATAATGAAATGTATACAATAATTATTTTAAAATTTATTAATATTATTGCAATACGATCACAATAAAACATTTTTAAATATGATTTAATTAAATGCTTATTCGTAATAGCTTTGATTATTTTCTTGTTTATAATATCTTGTATATCTTATGCATTGAGACATTTATAATGTCAAGCACTGAAAACTTACCTTTTTCATACATATGTTATATAATTGCTTCACATAATATAAGTTAGTTATATTTTCAATTCATATATTTATAAATTAGCCTATATAAGCTTTTATACGCTTTTTAGATTGATATTGAGTTAATAGAATTTGCGTTGCATATCGCATCATGCCCCGCTTGTCGTGCAAAGTTGTAATTGCATCTCATATTCTCATAGTTTAGTGAAACTACTTTGCGAAGCAGGAAGTGTACTACTGTTTGTATACTAAAGCGAAGCAATCTCTACCTGAGCGATTACCTCATCTGTGGTCTTATATGGTGTATGCTCTTCATAATATCCACTATCCGCCAGTTTCAGATGTGTTATCTCTGCGTAATAAGCCGCGGAGCTGCATATTGCCTACAGCAAATAGTGTTTTGATATCACAATATTATTGCGGTGGCATTAGTGTATTTTGAAAATAATTATCTATATACTGTATTTTTAGTTATTACATTTTCATGTGAAAAGCACCGTCGAATGTGGAAATCCTTAATTAACATAATATATTTATATAATAAAAAATTATTGTAGATAAAGATTTTAATGTTTTAAATCGTCGCGCGATGCAGAATTTTACAAATTCCACATCGATGATTTAAAGCATTAAAAATTTAATCCACAATAATTTCTTATTAGAGATACAAGCGATATATTCTAAACATTAAAATTGTTAAAAAATAATTATAATATACATATATGTATCTATATAGTATATATACATACTTACATCGATAACTTTTAACACGAAGTTGTAAGATCCAACTAGATCCGGCCATGCTAGTTTCTTCCAGAATTCTTTAATCTATGATTAAAAAAAAATGTAATTATTGATAGTTTTATAACAAAATTTATGACTATTGCAGTTTCGCGATGGACACAAATCAGAAAAATAAAAGAAACTTGAGTACTTGATAAAAACACGCGGTGGCGTCGATTGCCGATGTGCAATGTTTGACGAAATATTCTCCAGTGCAGATTCGATCGAGTTCCGCAGCTCTTCGTACTCTTTGAATTGCTTTGAGTTTCGCCAGATCTAGCCATTTATCGATTGCTGGTCTAAACCACTCGTAATACTTGCAGATCGCCAGAGTCTTATGATCTGATTGTGGTAAATTGTCTTTCATACTAAAACAAATTGTATGTACAACCATAATATGAAATGATATATTTATTCATTCTCTTTCCAGTTATTTTAAAAATATGTAAGTTAAAAATAATATTTCAAAAAATACTATTATATATAATACATATATGCACATATATATTTATACATGTACATACATAATTAATTTTAATAATTTTGTGATACAAATATTATATCAAAAATAATTCAAAATATATTTGTGTTAATGACAAAAAAAATAAGCTAACTGTAAGCCATAAAAATTAAAAACTACTCATATTAAACATCTATTTTAAATAATTTTATTGATATAAAAATTAGCAAGTATAATAGGCATTTACTTTACAAAGTCTTGAAGTGCCAAGTAAAGCTCGAATATTGGTGTTCCTATCTCAGCACCGGGTGGTAGAACATACTCTTCATCTCGGTTTTGACCATGTAACTGCAAACAGGCGGTGGTGACCCTTGCGCCAAGTTCGTTATGCATCTGTGAAAGTGATCGTTTTAATTACGAGCGATCTATTCGATCGTGTAGCCACAGACGCGCAAGCACAGAGAAAATATTACTTTTATTATAATTACTTTACTTAAGCTATTATACTATTGTACAATGCTATTGTACTTTGAGGCTTAATATCTTTAAAGCATTGTGTCAAATTCGCCAATATTTTTAAAATCTATTACAATTCAATTTTTCTTACTAAGAATAGGGTGGGATAAAGCCCTGTCAAAAAGGAAGTTTGGTACATGCCTTCTTTGTGAAATATATGTGTACATTGTTCGCAAAGTAATTCATATACGATCCAACATTTTGTACAAAGTTAGTTACAAAGCAATATATTTATAAAACTTTTATTTTTTATTTTAAATATTTTGTTGTAAATTTATCTTTATATTAATATGTATTTTATATTTTGATATTTGTATTTAACAGGCAATATAAATTTTTCCTACAAATTATCCACATTCTAATGATATATTTTATATAAATTAATATTTTTTACATATTACATATTACATTCATTCGAATAATTTACGAGAAATTACGATATATTTGTTGATAATAATTGTATATCCTTTCTTTTATTGAAAAATATTTAACATGTAATCCATATAAAATGCGTCTAAAATTAAATTTGCTTAAAGTCGATTTTACGCGCTACCACATCGTATACTTCACACGACGCAACAATTTGTTGGATTATATATGCATCGTTTAAACATCACAAGCCCTAGTGAATTTCCATTCTCGGTAAAATTTATATGTAAAGCTTATATTAAAGTTCAATTTCGCGTGTTTGTAGCAAATTATTTATGTGTTGCACGCTGACGTGCGATTCTCTATGTCTTTACTCAAAAGAGATCTCGATTCTCGAGAGAGGTGCCGGATGTCAGTCCCGGCGATAGTAGTTAACAAGGATAAACGAGAATTGTGCTTGTATCAGCAGGTGGTCAGCGTTACAAAACATCTCAAGCATCTTTATGTACACTGTTTAGAGAGAACTCGTTTAAACTATATACTCGCTTATTTATATATACTATGTTCAGGAAGTTTTAAGTATATCCTATATATATCCTATATATAGCTTTGCAATACATTCATACAGAATTTACCCGGCAAAAAATGCACAAGTAAAAGTACGATTTTATTAAAAATTTGTAAGAGTTTATGATTAATTAAATTTGTTTTAATCCAACGTAATCGAATTCTTTTACGACATGAAAAAATGTGATTGAAATCGGATCGATAAGGAATTGCGATTCGAGCTTTCTGTTTGAAATTTTTCGCGATAGATCTGAACAACTGAACAAGTTCAACACTAGTAGTTGCAAAACTTTTGCAAACTGAAGTTTTATGGTATCTACGAAAGAAATTTAATCAGAACTCGTGAGGTGTCGGATGTCGAACTCGAGGATGCGCGAGAGCATTCCTGAAAGTGCAAAAAATGTAAATTACGCGTCCTTTGTATTTTTATTTGTTCTGCAAAAAATAAATTCTTTTAAGAAAAATTTCCATATAACAACTATAATTTATAGAAGGTAGAAGGTAACAAATAACATACTTTTAATTTACATTTAAGATTGCCTATACGAGCATTAAAATTCGTTTTATTTCTTTATGCTCTTTCCGTTTAAACTACTTCTTATAATAATTTAAAAACTAAATCTCATTTATTAAAATATAGCAAAATAATTTCTACAATTAATTATTTTAAGTATATTAAATGTTTTCCGTCTGACATATATATAATTATATTGCTAAATAATATTAACACGTAACGTGCAACAAATTTAAATGATTTGATATGTGAGTCACACACACGCATCGGTTTCTTAAGGTATTTTTGTTTGCGCTTGTTGCAAATTTATTAAATAACATGTATTTCATAATGATTAAAAAGTTACGAAAACGTATTAATATCATATGTCATAATTATGTATCCGCGCACAATAGCACAAACGGAAAGTTCTGCGTGAGTCATCGATAATTCACACGGCATGGAACGCGTGTTAATATAATTAATATTAAAAATGTAATTATTTTTCAAACAGCTTTTAATCTTAAAAAGTATGCTATTTCCCAAAAATATAATTTTGCAATTTATTTTAATTCATTTATTTTTTGCTGAACGGTGAGCAAGTACAAATGTATTTCTCATATGGTATATACAAGGTTATACAAAATAAACGTTTGTCGTATTGAAAATCATATTTCTGACTTCATTCTAAGACGATCTTTTCTTTGCCAAAATTTTGTCTGAAGCTTTATTTTCAAATTATAATAAGAAATAGCAAGTAGAGAAGGTAGCAAGGGTAACTCACTGTTCGACGTAAACGGTACGGGAACCTTCGCTGATCAGACGATCGCTACACACGCGTGTCCATACATATGCAATCATATTTTCTTTCTTTATCTTTGGCAAAGGAAAATTCGTTTTAGAATCAAGTCACAGGGATATGATGTTTTAAAGACAAAGATTTATTTGAATCATCTTATATTTAATAAAACACAAAAGTATAGGATTAAAATATAGGAACTAGTTAATGATAAATTAAACCCAATATAAAACAAATCTAATATCAAATTTCAATTGAGGTATACTGTATACGAATATTCGAACATCACTATAAAAAATAATAACATAATATATTAAAAAATATTTACTATTAACAATCTTATCTTATTTAAAAAATGTTGCATTTGAATACTTTAATCTTTGTAAATGCTAAAATGATTTATTACAAATTCAAACGAATTTCCAAAAGCCCCTACATTAAAAAAAAAAACAATAATTATGCAAATGTGCTTTTTGAAATGGTACATTGTACATCGATTTCAGCTATTTTTATAACTGAGCAGTTATGTGTAACGAGAAATACACCTATACCACGACTAAAAATAAGGGCACAGAGGCAAATGAGTGGTGTATCATTTGCTAAATTGGCGAGCGCATGCAATCAGTACGCGTCAAGTGCAGCTGTGTTTCGCTAACGATTCGGATGGGCGCATGCAATCCGATAGTTTTTATTCACGAGGACTACGCGATATGAGAGTGTTGTGAAGAATATGCACTAACGGTGGGAAATAAAGACAAATGCTAAATAGCACAAGACAGTAGTGTACGTCATAGGTTTTTCTTTAATATTAAGAGAGCTTATCAAACAAACTGACTTTATATAGACTTCATAGAGACAAAGCCAAAGAAATCCAATTACTGTATCATTATAAGGTAATATTAAAATGCGCATTTTTGTCATTAGTATTTTAAAATTAATGAAATAGATTTATGTGAAATAATATTAAAATATCAATATATACAAAATATGCATATATAATATTTACTATTTATAGTATATAAAGTAATAATTGAAATTTTTCTAATTACTTATTTACTTGTTCTAATTAGCACACTATTGCCTGCTTCGTGCATTTTGCGGGTATTTTTTTGTATTTATGTGTGTAGAAGTTGAAAGTGTGTGCTCTCTTCGTGTTGAAAAAATCATATGAAATTTTAAATATACTAGTAATTTAGACTGCTAATTAAAATATAGATTAATCGCCTCAAAACTAATGTATATATAATAGTATATACACATGATAAAATATAGTCAGTAATTACTAAGTTAACAATGTCTATTTCTTTAACTGCATACTCATGCAATCTTGTTTACATTCATTATTTATTTTGCATAAACAGTTATACATACAATACAACTATATAGAAAATATCAATTTCGTAATGCTTCTTGTCATTATTATTAATGTAATAATTAATTTGCATATTTTTTTGATGGGTATGCAGATAAAAATGCGACGATTTTACAGTTTTACATTATGCAGGAAATTCGAAATAACAGAAAGAAAGAAAGAGAAAGAGAAAGAGAATAAGAGAGAAAGAACTATAGATAAGAGTAAAAAAGAGTTAATAGAAGAGAAAGAGAAAGAAAGTTTAATATTTTGTGGTGGCGATAAAAAAAGTACCTCGGAAGTGTTCTCCATGTGTTTCGCCACGTGTTCCGCCAGCTATGGACAAATATCTCGTGTACAGTAAAATCGCGCTGACCTGATGGACATTTATAATTCGTCGTCACGCTTTTTCCCCACCTGGCCCCTTCAGGTCACTGCGACTTGTTTATTTACAGCGTGTCCGATGCAACCTTACCATAATTATATGATTATTTTACAACTTACTTTTATGTGTCTTTAATAGCGCTTATTATTTTGTACTGTACAGTATAACATATACTTTAAACGCCACCCATATCTCCGTAAAGCAATATATCGTAAATTTGGGACACTCTATATATAAACAGTAATATGTATTGTCATCTCATTGCAAGGACGTCGACCGAATATATTTCTAAGTAACTTTGAAATTTTGTCGAATTAAATACAGTAGTTTAAGAAATTCAATTGAATTTCTCTTTAACACATTTTAATCAGTGTAGTTTTGTTTTTAAATTTAAGTGTAGCTTGGAAAAAGATAATCGAAATAATCTCCTCTTCTCATGAGATCATTTTGTACTCTTAGACACGATCGACGTCTCAAATAAAGCGTTTAAGCCAAACATAGCACACCTAGCTTGACGACACAGTGAATAAAAAATAATGATGTGTTATGTAACAGTGTGTCTTTGACGCAATTGTTGCAAAATCACAAGTAAAAAATCTATTTATATAAATATCTTTTATGATTTGTTCATGAAGAACATTTCTGTCACTCGCATTCTTACCAGCTTTTCTAATTGCTTGTAAACTGCTGAGAAATATGGCACACCATTCGTGCTGAAACATAAGATTAATATATCGATGATTAAACAGAGTTTTCGTTACATCAAGGTAATAACCAGGGAATGGAAGTAACTCGTTACTTGTAACGAAGTTACAGTTACAAGTTACTTTTTTGGTAACTTTACTGGTAACTGCGTTACTTTCTTTTTTTGGTAACTGTAACGGTAACGAGTTACATTTTTTGGGTAACGGTAACGAAATTTACAGTTACTTTTGTCGTTA
>NW_017274954.1:1293501-1379297 GCF_001594065.2 Cyphomyrmex costatus | reverse complement strand
TATATATTTGTCAGTATTATATAAAAAAAAAAATGCAAAAGTACATTTTTAAATTGATTTTAAAAAAGTAACGGAAAAGTAACGAAAAGTTATTTTTCAAGTAACGGTAACTGTAACGAGTTACTTTTAAAAAGCGATAACTGTAACTGTAACTAGTTACATTTTTTACTCGGTAACGAGTAACTGTAACTAGTTACTTTTAAAAAGTAACTTTCCATTCCCTGGTAATAACAATGGTTTCTTAAGCACTACAATCTCTACATTTATGGAAAAACCTTATTATAAAACATTATCTAAGATATATTGTCACAGATATACATTACAACAGAAAAATAACCAAGTGATTTAGTACTTCTGTATTTAATATTATTAGAGAAAATTGTTCGCATTACTTATTTTTTAATTTATATTTTTTATTTGCATCTCTTTATATTATCTTCTGAAGTCAATTTTAGAGATACTTACCTTTCAAAGAGACTGTTGTAATATAAAAGTCCTTGTTCTAAATCGACTAGTAATGCAGTTACTAAGTTCGTGAAATCTTGCAAAACTCTATCGATGTCCTGATCGGGTTCCTGGTCATGGCACATTGTTTGTTGCCTGGTATCTTCGTACCTGCAAAATTAAAAGCATTTAAATAAAAGTTTAAAGTTTTATCTTTTTGTGTAGCTTTAGTATTATCTTTTACTACAATTATTTTAGTATGTACGATTAATGTAAAAATAAACATGTTAATAAAGAAAAAACAAAACATAAATTTTATTTTATTTAGCTTTAACATTTTTATTTGTGCATTAATCTTATTAAAATAATTGCGTGATGTAAGGATAGTAATAATGGAGATCTATAAAAAATAAAACTCAAAATATATTATGTATTATTTAGAAAAATATTGTGTTAATTTGTGATAAGATATCTACTTACCATTCAAGAGTTCCTTTTCTGAGAGCAGTAATGATTTCACCACGAATTTCTTTGTTGAAGGGACAACAAGTTCGAAAAGCCTTCATATTTGAAAGAAGTCCTAGGCATCTGTAACAGTAATTGTTAATATACATATGTTATAATTTTACACATCAATTTCGTTATTAAGTTTAATAAAAATTATTTCTTATATCCAGCTTTACATATTTAATTTATCACAATTAAGTTTTTAATATTTGCAATTGTTTTATTATAAAGATGTACATCTACCTGAGCAGATAATCCAGCTTCGATATAGTCGGTCTATATAAAGGTGGGTATAGTACCCGGTGTTGTCTAACTTTTTTCAAAGATACTTCCAAGAACTCGTTAAAGGAATTCGCCAGGCACTGTTCTGCGTCGCGCGATAGAGTTTCAGTATGCCATCGATTGTCAAGTTCCTAAGGTTGAGAAATAGTTCAAGTTCATAATTATTATTTAATAGTTTCGTTAATGTAATATTGTTGTATATAAGATGGCAAGATGCAAGTTGTTCCGGTGACTTAAGTTACCTGTAAAAGACGATGAAGCATACGTGGATCGACGGCGGGCTGTCGGGAACTTGCCACCCACCTTATCAAAGCCTGCTGCAATTCAGTTACATCACCTTGCACCGCGTGTTGATGTAAGATAGTTAGTGCGGTTTGCGACAGTTCTCCGGTAAAGTCTTCCTAAAAACCACGCAAGTGCATATGCCTGATTAGTAATTTCTAGAAAGATAATCAATAAATGTTTTAAAATACTTCATAATTTTTATGCACGAGTTAGAAAATTTGATTTAACATTGAAGAGAATAGAGAAGAAATTTTGAAAATATATTAAGGAGAGAATGTATCTACAAACTTATCTATTTATCAATTTTTTTTATTCTTTTCAGAAGCTTTTTATGATGACTGTTTAAAATTTTATGATGATACGTATCGTATAAAATGCAATACACAATTTTGTATTACATTCCATAAATTTAAATAAATACACGATCCTACTTTACTACAAGAAATTTACGTCGCTATTGTATTCAATATATGATGTAAACATGTCTTTCGTATTAGATCTAATATGAGTTTTGTTAGCTTTGTGTACGTACTCCTTGTTTGTTCATTTCATGATTGAGGAAAATTGTGTACAGTCTTTCCTGTTGTCTTAGCTCGCCCCAGTTATCCTCCTCGGATGTTCCGCGATCCTCTCTCGTCGACAGCCATAATTTTAGTCTGATTTTACCTTGGATATTACTCCTTTGTGTCCGCGCCTCAAGTTTATACCATTGATCTACTCCAGTACTTGGAATATCCTATGGAAAACAATATATTATTAAATATATATATATATATATACAATGTTATTTTAATTTTAGTATATGTCAGTACTATTAAAATTTTTTCAAGATAATTAAACCAGAAATTTAATAATTTGCAGCCGTTTTTAAATTAAAAATTTCTTCAAATTAATGAACATTTGAGAAAATTTTATTCTATTCATACATACAGAGTGTTAAACTTAGTATTAGTTTAATAATTAAACAATTACCACTAGAGGGATGTTTACACAACCAAGGAAGTCATCCTGACTTCCGGATCTAGCACTTTGCGCGATTTGCTTGAAGAATCTCCCGAGCCCTTTCACGCCTCGTACTTCATTAAGTTTGATTACCGCGTCGAACACCGAGGACTCGTCGTCGTGGTCCCTGAAATTATTAATGCGAGTCTCGCAAAGTTTAGTTTAATTTAAGAAAACTTTAAGTATTCACACAGAAATGTTTGTTTATTTATTTGTACATCTCAAATAATTATTCTATATAAACTTTGTATAATTTTTAAGATATTATAATAAAAAATTATTACGCATATACAGTGCAAGCTCACCATATGTCCAAATGGAGAATGTCCGTATTGATGTCATCAATATCGCTGAAACAGGAATCGGAGTATGATTATATACGAGTACACAGATTTGCACTAGTTAGACTTAATAAAGGATCGCCATTGCGAGAGCCAATTACGAGGGGGTCAGGCCCCAAAGTTTTCGCTTACAAACGGAACTTCTCGTTCCAACGCGGACTCAATGTATGCGGCTTCACGGAGGTAGCTCGTATAAACTTCGCGGGTAGAGCACCGCTGAAGGACTCGCGGTGTTCCCGCCTGCTGCTGTGCTCCTTGCGCTTAAATGAAAGCCTGAAACTGATTTTGAATGAACAGCTTAGTACCGTCGTTACTAACGCTTCAGTAATTTCTAATATCCAACTGTTTAATAATTTCTGATTACTAAATGTTGTTTAACTTTTTCAGCAAACTTACCTCTTCCGTCTTTAGAAACGGAAGTACTATATAATCAATATCAAGAAATAAAAAGAAAATCAAAGTGCCTAAACAAAATAAATAATAAAGTACAATCTTATAATCTAATATTTTCATCTTTCATCAAACCTTACATATATATCCTAAACGGATTTGTTTTTTCAATTCTTTTGAAAATGGCTACGTTCAGCAGAACACAACTTTTGTTTTGCAGCTATTTTGTGATTGACTGCTGAGATAGGATCATTCCTCTAGAAATAAAAGTAGGTATAATCCAATTAGCGCGAAGAATACTTCCAACAGTTGTAAAATAAACGTTCTCTTAAACGTAGTCAATAACTTCATACTTTTCATCTCTTCTACATCTTTCTTTTCTTATAGAATATCTTTTAATCTAAATTATTATTTATTATTATATATATTATTATATATAATATATATATGTAATGTTTTATTTTATTTTATATTTGTTCCATATTAGTTAGAGAATACACGAATTCACTTTATCCACAACTATATATTGTAACACAATAATTTCGTAAGACAGGATTTTGATACTATACGTATAATTGATAAATTATATATATATTGTTACTGGGGATAGAGTCTTAAGTTTTCCTCACAAGGCTTCGAAATCTTCAATGCCAATATGCAGCATGACATCCGCTCTCACAGAATCCGGATGGAATTTTATGCGGTTAACGAAGAGCATACACGGCGTACGACACTTCCGTAGACGTCGCGTGTCTCGTTGCAGCTGGTGATGCACTGTACGCTCTAAGCTCTCTTGCCGTTGCATTAATCACTTTACTTATACCACTAGGTGGCGAACGGAACAATATATGAAGATACACAGCAAAATGGGTTTGCTCTCTCAATGCTCTTGCCCGTTCTCCATTCGGAGAACGACGCTTGCTCGTTCACAGAACTTGCTGCATCCGGCGCGTCCATTGTACATCGCGTCGTATTGTAGCAAATGTCGTCGGAGTTAGTGTGTAGTAAATGCACATATCATTGTGGATTCGTAACATTCTAGATTGGCACATGCTGATTTCTTAAGCCATAATCTTCTATTATTCCAAAAATATAGTAACGTTGCAATATTTTGTAGGTTTTTTGTTAAAAGATCGATAAAAAAAAAGAATTTAGAGTACCGCGTGATATTATTAATTTGTGTCTTTTGTTTATAAAGTCATAAAGAATTATGAAATAATATTTGTTAATTTGTATATATAAATACATTTCATTCTTTTCAAAAGTAATACCAATTAGAAGTAATATTATTCTTTTTGTGATATTAATTTCTTAAGTGTTACTTATCTTAAGTAGCATACCGTCAATTTTTATCGTACTGTTGATAACAATAGACAAGGTGCAATTTCTGTGATAAACAATAAATGACATTTTTGCGAGAGAAGGTACAATCGCATCATTAATATCAATCATGTTGTAATACTAATAATAAATGAGGTTTGTGTGCTGTCAGGGTAGAAGATATTTCAAAAGAAAAAAATTCAATTCTACAACTACAATATATTGATATAATTCCTACGAAATAAACAATAGAACTTCCATAAGCAGTAATTTTATTTAGAATGATTAACACATTATCTGTTATCACAGACTAGACTAAAAAACTGCTAGACATCCTAAACTAAACGTGATAATATTTGCTCACATCATCTCGTATTTCTAATTATAATAATTGATTGTCAAACAAAAACTACAGAAATTATAATAATATCTTTACAAAAGGTTTACGTATTGTCGTATTATTTGATATGAGAATATAATAATCGTTTCTTCCTCTCAACTTACCTGTGATGCTTTCGAAGCTTCTCATGATGGGAATTCTCGATGTCGACGCCATCAGAAAGAGCGCGAATTGCTTGTCTCGGGGATGCTGGGGGTGTATGCGGCGAATGCGCCGTTAAATTCGTTTGTGGACTCAATGGTGCACCTGGGTTGCCGGGCTGTATTCCCAGCATGCAGTAAGGATCGCTAAATCCTAAAGAACATGACAATACACTCTTTTAATAAAAGAGTATTGTGTATTATTGACTGAATATAATTTTATTTTATCTGTTACATTCCGATATTTTCTGATAATATTTTAATCATAAATTTTCTTGCAAGTATTTGATAGGAATCTTGTCGCAGTAATAACATCGAGTAAAAACAACATTTACTGCAACTTAAATTTTTTCAAGATTAAATATTTTCGTATAACTAAGTTTTAATTAACAAAGTGAAAATTTTGTTAAAGTGTTTTAATTACTCTTTAAATTATCTGTAAATACGGTTTTGTTATCTATTTGCAACCGGGAAGCTTTATGGGACAGTCAGTATTTTACTCGTTTGTAACTCAAAAGGTAATCGCAACTCGAAATGAAACTGAATTGACTTAACTTACCATTGACGTCCTTTGCTTCAAGTCCATCAGCTTCGATCACCACCACGCTTAGCACAACAATAGGTGGCTGCAACAGTAAGTTTTATTTTATTTAGTTTTTATTGCGGCACAAATAACGGCGCTTTGATGACACATTTTTTGTAAAAGAGCCGTAGCGTTTGAGAGGAAAGTTAATAAACGGATATACCTTTTCTTCCGAGGCAATATTGAGATATCGCCGGTGCTGATCCTGTGGGACTCCAAAAGCTTCTTGGGCGTATCGATAAAGATCTTCCTTGTAATGCGCGTATTGTCCCGTACTGGCGCCTACAGTGTTTGCAATCGTGTAAAGAACTTCTATGTACAATTGCTCCATCTAGAAAGTAACGTATCCATTTTTTAATATTATAATATTCAGCATATATGTTAATAAGTTGCTCCTATGCACAATTAATATTTTAATAAAACAGCAATATATTTAAATCTATATATATATATTTAAAATTTTTCTCAATCATTTTGCACAGAATACAAAATAAATATTAAAAAAAAGTAATCATGTTATGTATTTTATTTAAAAAGGTGTTTTATTAAATACTTAACAATTAATGCCAATGTAAATATATCGTATTGATTCAAATTATAATTAATTTATCAAAATATAATAAAAATGTTTCTTATAATTTTTAATAGTAGTAAATTTATTATAATAAAGATGACAATCATATTATTAAAATTGTTACTGTAGCAAAAGATATTTTATTGCACAATTACAATTATTAAAAGCAATTTATCCTGCAAAACTATCAAATACAATAATGTTAAATAATATTAATGCTATAAATTCTTCTAAAAATATATAGAAAACTCTATTATAAGATGATTAAGTTAAAGATTTCCTTTGTCTACCTAAACGATCGTGTTTCTCTGCTTATTTTTATAGAAATTTAAAGCAATACGATATTCATTATACGAAGAAGAGTACAAACTCATTTTGTAGAAGATAGAATATAATTTCAAGAAGCGTCGAGCATTCTCGTAACTTGGCCGATATCATGTCATTTAATTCGAACACAAAAACACATATTAGTTATTATTTCATTAAGATAATACAAAATTATTAAGTTTAAAAAAATATTAATAAATGAATTTGTAAAAAAATTTTAGAAAATATGTTTGTTAGTAAACATCACATTTCATATTTTTATTTCATATTAACGAAGAGAGAAAAGTAAAAGATAAGTTATGAATAATTCTGTAATATCGTTGAAGGGAGACTTTCTATTCCATGTCATTTTTCGATATTATAAGGAATATTCCTCTCTCGTTTCTTATTAACAAACCAACGACATCGGCTTTTCGCCAATTAATCTCTTACGAAACACCCACAGGAACCTTTACGAAGACGGCAGAGACAATGAATAAAGAGTCAGGGCTGCAGGAATATTGTATCTAAGGAGATTGGAAGAGAAGGGTACACTAAAATGATGAGCGGAGCTTGACATGAGAGTTTCGATAAAACCTCGCGAGCTTTCGTAAAAAAGCTATTACTTAAAAGTGTTTTTCCGCTTGGATATTTATTTTATGAGAGTCAAGAACTTGTGAGACGACAGTGCGAAAAATTGTGCGGTTATCTAGGGACCCACAGCGAGAAAAATACACATATTTTACCGAGAGATAGGAAATACATAAGTTTACGATAGCTGTATTCGTAACATCACAAATCCGGAGATATATAGCTCTATAAATTCACAGAAATCCATAGATCCGTACATTTATAAATATGTGTAATATTTCGAATTTATTATAATTTATATATAGTATATATATATTTTTGGAGCACGGCAAATGTATTATTCAAATATTCGTGTAATTTTTATAATTTAACATATTTGTCAATGTGAAAAATGTTTCATATTGACATTGCATTTAATATTACATTTTTCTACATAATTTAAATTAATAATTTATATTTCTCTCTGTAAATATGAAGATATAATATTGTTTAGATAACAATTATTTTCTATCAATTTCATTGGATAGGTATAAATAGTTAAGCAAATTAGTAAGTAACAATGAAGAAATTACAAAGCGACTGAGTTTAAAATCGGAATTTCGAGATTTGAAATCGGAATGTCGACTTGGAAATACGAGCTTTATTCATGCGCGCATTATAGTTGGTCAATCGAAATGACGACGACGTACTCTCATTAGGAGTTTTCTACCTGTTAGTTCGATCGGCGAACGAGCGCGGCCGTCTGACCCAAACGGCTCAACTGACTTTATCTACTTAGAATAATACTTCAAACGGAATGAACGTAACTACTTGTCCGCATGCAAAGCCCGTTGCAACCAGAATGACGTGTGTTAAATGTAACGATGTTGGGTCGCACGCGATATAGTCGTAGCGCGAAAATGTGAAAAATTTGACGCCACTTGTACTAACAACTGTAAAAATTTTGCCAGAATTTATAAAATAATAAAAAGCAGGAGACAAAAAATCACATAGGTATTTTGTTGAAAAATTGGCACGAAAAACAATTCAAAAAATTAAGTAAAATTTTTACGATAAAACAAACGAAAATTACTCGTGCGTTATATAGAAAATAAATAAAGTTGCATAACAACATACCTCTTTTTTGCTAAGCCGATATGGTTGCGAAGTCAAATTCGAATCTCTGGACGGCGGTGGCGGTTCCTTCGCTCTTGCCTCCACTTCCTGAAGGACAACGAGTCTTCGATTCTCCTGTTTCCAGGATAACGCGGTGAAACTTTCAAAAAAGGATCCATCTGTTTCTTGAACACTGTAATGAACAAATAATTAAATTAAATATATTAATGCCAATAATTTATTTTTATATATATTATGATGTAAAAATAGATTAGTTCTTTATAACAAATAAAAAAATTGTTTAGTAAACATATTTAATTATATAACTAATATTTTATATAATAAAAGTACATATTATATATTAATAACATATTTCCAAATTATTATCTATACTTATTATTTGTGTCATAAAACATGTTTATACTTGAACAAACATTTTAAATGCAGATAGATAAATCCAAATATTAACGTTATATTAATAATAATAAATATAAGTAGATAAAGCAAACACATGCATGCGCACTTGCTGTATTTTTCAAAAACATGAAAATTTTCTCTAAGCGGATTAATTTCGTCCTTGATTTATTATTTTATACATTTATATAAAGAATATTTTTAATTAGGACAGATAATACATATATTGATGATTATGATTGAACAATTGATTTATATTGTTTTTGTATCATTACATACATATGCATTTATGGCAGCTAAATGCATGTATGCTTTGTTCTTATATTTCAATGCAAGCAAGTTGAGGGAAGAAAGTTTTGCAATATATCAATGCACAATTTGCATTTGTTAATAAAATCGTATTACTGTACTTCGTGCAGTAGTTTATTAGTCCAGCAATTTTTTTACGTCGCGTGTACACCCAGTTTCGCAATCTCGCGAAACTATCGATCGCTATCGATGATGTCTCTCTCTCCCTCCCTCTCTCTCTCTCTCTCTCTCTCTCTCTCTCTCTCTCTCTCTCTCTTTTCTCCGTCCCCCCTCTCTTTTTCTTTGTGTTGGAATCTTAACATTATGCTTGTCAATGATATATGCATATCAAATGCAAAATAACAAGCAAGCAAGCAAGTTTTTTGAATATTGAAGTTTCGATATCTCATATTATACAAAATGATTCATCCAACGATTATACTTGATCATCTAATGTTCATCGTAAATAATATATATTTATACTTTTTGATACTATTTGATATATCTATGATTACACATATATATTACATATCCATTAACGATAATTTTATAAACATTGATACGTCAATAATATTCCAATATCAAGGTACATATAGAAAAATATCGTAACAATTTTTGACGTCATTTTGACTACCAGCAAGTCACCATCACTTTTGTTAAGTAGTAGTAGTTTTTTTTCCTATTAATATGAAGTCGATTACTGAAATAAGGATAGTCGGGCAGTCATGAAAACTCAACACTAATCTAAGAGAGGTTGTTAAGCAACATGATGGCGCAAACCTATAATTGTTCCAAGATGATAGGAATCTTGGTTGCCTTGATAGGTATCACAGAAACATTCTATGCATGGTCGCTCGAATTAAACTCGAAGCATACGAAGCGTGCTTTGCCGTTGACTTTCTCGTACTCTGCTTGGAAAATGTAGAGCAGAGACTCAAAAATCAGCCCTTTGCACGTACTTGATACAAATTTACATAACACTATATTGCGCGCGTGTTAGAAATATTCAGCGTATAAAATAGAAACGTTTAAACACATTATAATATTTGATTTGACAATTTTTACATTTTTTTTCTCTTTAATTTTAACTTTTCTTTGCTCTAATAGAAACAAAAAATTAAAAAAATTTTTCAAATCTTAATAGAAAAAAATTTATATTATTGTAAAGAAAAAAATATCGAATAAAAAATATATTTGTAAAATATATATCTTTATTGCCATCTCTGTAAGTAAGAGAGCATGCAAGAAAATCAGCAATAAAAAATGCTTCGTGCATAAAGTAAGCTTGGAACTCGAACTGTACGTCATTTACATAATGCATGGCATTGACGATGGTCCCTTTTACGGCTTGCATAATTTGTAAATCAACGTATTAATAACTCAAGCAACTATTTTACATATTAACGTCTTTGTGATCAAAGAAGCAACAACATTATGGATGTCCCCCTGTTAATTTAATTTTTAATTAAGTAAGTGATTCTGTGGTGCATTTAGATAACTTGTTTTACGCTGCAGCTTAATTACAAAAAAAGTGTGCAATTTTATTTCCATTTCTGTAATTATTACAACGAGAAATGAGAATGGATTACGTAACTCTCACATGCGAGTAAAACGGAGTAATTTGATTATTTCCGTCAGTCCTATGGCAAGTGTTGCTCTCAGAAGTTACACGTGCGTATGATTTCAATCGATAAGCGAAGGTACACATCAATAAACATATATTCGATTCCCAGTAATTGAAAACATCCACGTGTAATTTCTCTAAAATTTCATGTTTATGCGATATTAAATACTTTTTTTTGAAATAATGATTTTATCTACCTTAAAATGTGATATTAAAAAGAGTATTTTAGACCTATATTTTTTCTAATTAAATAAATTTGTAACCTATTTACAATTGACTTCTCTCTATAATATTTATCAAATAAACTAATTATAACTTTTATAAATAACTTTTAAAATAAAATAGTTTAGATAAACAACACACATATATATTATATAAATTATTTTATTTAAAAAAAATATATGTACAACACTAAACTAAATTTATAAATATTAAAAATATGTTAAAGCAAAGTCTATTCGATGTCAAATAATAAAATTCATGTCTTAATGTTTTCTTTCGTTTTCAATATCTAATAATTCTAATTGACATCTTGATAAGGTGACAACTATCAATCTATTAATTAGTATAATGTGTATATTTAATAATGTATATATATATATAATTTATATATTTAATAATATAATTAATAACCTTTTCAATTTCAATCGATATGAATTGCTAAGTGACTAATATTTTATTTGGTGTACAGAAAACTTGTGTTATTTTTGCACTTTTTGTAAATTTTTTTTCTTTTTAGAATTCCTTTTACTGTTAGAAGTACAAGGTCATAGTAAAGTAGAGAGTGTGGTAGTTAAATCATAGTGCAAATGTTACTGGAAAAGACAGCGAGGACAATAATACCGTTAACGTGGTTTTTTACAAGGGACCAGGCAAACGGGCGTGAAAAGAGTTGTTCGTGGAGGAAAAAATGTAACGAAGAAACACCACAATAGTGAGCATTCTCGTAATGGAAACCGAAAGCGCGCTGACGACATTCTTCTCATCATCATTCTAACGTCGAGAGCATGTTCGCCACGCTATGAATTGTAATTTGATCAGCGCTGACTTCCGTCGCACCTTCAGCACTCAACTTTCAAAGGCCCGTTTTATAAATTACGATCCTTTAATTAAGAAAGAAAACACAAGCAATTTTTCTATAATTTCCTATTTTATTACATTGTTTTAAATCTCTCTATTTATATAAAATTTATATATTAAATTTATATATTTTCTTCTTTTTTTATTTCTATAAGAATTTATTTTTATAGAAAAATAATCCAAAATCTACGATTAATATTTTCATAATTAAATTTCGCTCGTTTTTTAATTTCTACTTATCAATTTCTTTAAAACAATTATTTAAAGTGTCAGGACATTTTATTTATTGGTTAACAAAAGACTTATTTTTGTTAAGTCTTAATTCTTTCTTTGTCATCAGAATAAATTCGTGCTAGAAATCGTGTGATAATCAGACTTGATATTCACAATATCAATTTTCAAGATTGTATCTAATTATGAATTTATTATTTAATTATTATTTTATAATTTCTTTTTTTGTTGTTTATTGCAAAATTTTGCTAGTTCTTTATTCTTTTCTTAAGATCAATGCAGTGATAAAAAATTGAAACGATAAGATTCTTAACGGTATAAATATTATATTTATAATAAAATATATTGCATGAACATTTCTGTATATTCTCAGTGTTATAATTTACTGGTCTCGGAAAGAAATAAAATTCTCAGGAAATAAAATAAGTAATCAGACATCGGTTAATTACACACTGTGTTATATAATCTTATAAATAGTTTATAATTTATCAAAGCTGTAAAATAAGAAGTTTTTTAAAATATAAGTCTGTGATATCCTGACAATAAGTTAATATTTTTATAATTAGTCAGGATAGATTATTCGATACAATATAGGAAGTTATTTATACATATATACTCAATACGCAAATTATACATATACTTTTGGCAAGCGTTAAATTGTTAAATATAAATTGCATAAAGCACACACACAATTCAAATGTTTAAATTTATATAAATAAGTTGTGTTTTATTACTAATAACTATTTTTATATATATTATTAATAAATAATTAGATTTAATCTCTCGCGCTTAATATAAATTTTGTAACTTATTTGTAATTAATATGCACGGTTCATATATATTCATACAGTATTTGACAATACAAAAAAGTATACTTAGAAAATAGATTAAAATATATTTTACATATATATATATGTACATATATATATATACATATATATATACATATATATATATATATATAAAGAGCATTAATTTTAAAGCTGTTTTTTTCCTTCGCTTTAGCACCTCTATACTAAATCAGGATTTTCTTAATGAATCCACGCAAAGACGTTACTTTTACTTGATATTGTAAGGCGTTGAAATAGTCCACTTAGGAAAGATCTTCTATCCCTTGGGACTCAGTTCTAAAGAGAGCGTGAATATTTTACATCCTTTCTCCCTGTACAGGGATTCTCTTAAAGCCTTGGAATCGTAAGTTCAAACGAAATGCGTTGTTTTTTTCTTGGGTATCTTTGTCATTAATTCATATCTCAAGATTCATGTGAATAAATTATACGCATATCGGTTTTCTTTTTTTTTAGAAAATTTAATTTTTTTGAGCTATTGTGTGGAATCTGATCTCTTCATTAAAATACATTGTCAATAGAATGTCTCTGAGAGAAATATCAGTTTTAACTTTCGTCTCTTTGGAGTTCTGTTAATATCCATAATAAAAGTCCACACGCACACGCACACACATATACATACATATTAAAAACAACTGCGAGAATTAGAAACAGACAATTGAAATCCATGACAAAGTTGGGTTTATTAGATGAGATATGGTACTCGAGTGAAGGATAGCTGATGATTATTCATTTCGTTTACATTTATCAAGAATTCGCATGGTAATAGAATTTATGTAGGAACACAATTGCAAAATTTTCAAACTTTATCAAGCGTTTACGGTTTTAGAATCTACGGATTTATAATATATATTTTATAGATTTAAAAGATTTCACAGATTAAAAATTTTGTTATCACTCTAATGTTTATTGAAATATAATTTTAAATACATAAAAATAATTATTTTAAAATTACGATTTGTTTTGGACCGTCGATTTGAAAAACAATTAAAATAATTATTTTGTTATAAACTATAAAGAATAAAAATGATAATATTTTTTGCTCTTAAATGTTAATATCTTTTGGATCTCATAGGTTGCGATGATACTTAATAGCCGGAGATATAGTGGATTAGATGGGATGTGCTCAAGACGTACAATCTCTCACGTTTCTGATGTAGTCTTGACCTTGTCTGTGTCGAGTTGGATCTACGAGAGAGGAAATAAGTAGGCATATGTTCTCGTTATAGTGGACGGTCAGCCCTGATATCGTATTTCAGGAGCGCGCCACCTCGTCCAGAGCTTGTTAAGCGCGCCCCACTGCGCTAATTTATACAAAGCAGTAGGGCCGTATATTCCGACGGATACTATATTAATAAACAGCCCTTGCGTATCACGAGAGGCCATCGGGGGCGGTTTTAAGCTCCTGACGTGCATGTGTGCCTTTTGCTATGGATGACGTTCCTTGATATTGTGGGCGGCTCGGAAACCGGATTTAATCCTAGCTTTGTCTCTTTTGTCCTTCAAATTAACTTTCGCTTCGATCGTCGTGAAAGTGTTATTAATGATATTCCAGACAAACCAGCTGGTTGGACTCAAACATTAAGAATTAATTTTTAGGTTCGTAAATTAACTTTAATTTTTAATCTACGGTACTCTCTCTATCTAGGGTACTAGAAAATAGAGCGAAGGATGAAAAGAGCTGATGATCACTGTAATAAAGGTGATTGTATGCGAAACAAGTGCTTGTAATCTGCGTGTATTCGCTTTTTTTTTACGTTATTTTTTTGCAAGAAAAACGTAATTTTTACCTCTCGTGAAATAATAAATAAACATGGACAAATAATACATAGAACCGATATAGAAAAAACATGATATTCAACAGAGTTTTTGTTAAGCAATTAGTAGTCTGTAGGCATTGGATGAATTTTCCGAAAACAATTTTTGCAAAATATTACGCCCACGTTCACTGTAAATTCTGTTGTTCTAATTATTTCTCTATAACGGTGCAGCGCAATGTAATTTCTGCAATCTTTTGTGGATGTATAAAAAAAAAACATCATTTCGTGTCGACGTATTGCATTATTCGATGAGTTAACATGGATCGTTTCAAAATGATAAAACACGACATTGGATTATCCTCTCGTGCATGGACGATAAAAAAGTGTACAGAAAACTGCACGAGGCAACTAGAAATAATAACTGGAACGTGCGAGTTCTTGATTTCTGCTTGATTGTTTACGCAAACATTTACATTTTGCAAGCAAAATATGAAACAAATATACTTCTGTATAAAGCATTTACATACGCGCTATACTTATTTATATAAAAGTTTTACATTTTGTAATGTATTTTATATCACGGTCATAATACTTACAATATTTATTTTATACATTTATAGCATTAGTAAAAAAATATTAACAAAATATAAGATTCAACGATTTTTTCAAATAAATATGTTACATATATATATTTTTAATCATAAGTATTTATAAAAATCTATCTGTTTTTTATCGCGTTATATTCTTTAAAAGGCAAATAAGTCTGTAGTAACGACGAATAACCAGTGTTGGATATCTGACATTTCATTTCTTTGAATGATGTTGAATATTGCCCTTCCTTTAATCCAAAGTCTTTTATAAACTCGAAGAGATACAGATCGTTATCGAAACATTCATGAAAGAGTCTCTTGAGAAAAAAGCACATAGTGTGAATAAGATTAAAAGCTGTAACTGCATCATTTGCATTCTTTCCAGTGTTCAGCTTGCCGATTGAACTCATCGTAAGATCAAAACAAAATTACAAAGAGAATTGTACATCAAATCTACTCAAATCTCTATGTTTGTACCTTTTATTTTCAATTTTAGTGATAATAAATAAAAATGTATTAAAAAGGTGTTATATAATTATATTCACATTAATTATATAATATTTTACTAATAAGTAATTTGGAAAACTACGAAGAATTTAATTATTATATCTTTTCAATATGACACAAATTTTTCTTAAATAAGAAAATTCCTTTATTCGGTCAAAGTAAATTTTATTGCTTAAAATTTTTGTACAAATTTATATTCCGCGCTGTAATTGTTTCCAAAATAACAATTTTATTTTTTTATAATTTTTATATAATAATTAATAAAAGCGCTACACAAACAATTTTGTTAATTTTATTTTAATATTTACTTCAATATTTTGTAAAAAATAACTGTTAGATACGAAAATATTACGTACAAAAGATCAATTTATTAGAACTACATTGAACAATCTTTTTTGAAGATAGAAAGGAATTAAAAGAGAAAATTTCGATTGTGATTGACCTTCTTGCACACCAAAAGCTTTATCGCGTACTTCTATCGGTACGAGGAAAACAGCGCTACAGGGGTTTCTGATATTCTATTAATAGATACCCCCTGCGGTATCTTCTTTACTTCTGTCAAACATAATTTTCGATACCGTGTCTTTTTCATTTTCGATATGTCTTATTCGTTTTTTTAATTCGGTTCTCTTCGTTAATTTTTACAGAACCCTACCGATTGATCTACTCTTGCATTTTCCCGCACTTTCTCTTTGTGCGAGTCCTAATTTTCTACCCCTCGTTCGGCCTTGGAGAAAAAAAAGAAGAGAAATTTCACGCAACCGTGACTATGAGCTTACCCTCGTCAAGATATTAAAAGTATCTTGAGGGACCTCGATCGTTTCACCTGGACAACTTTTAGAAATCAAGGCAAGCTGTCGCGGCGAAACTTCGCACACGGCCTTTTATCGAATCTAACTACTTATCCTGTCGAGAAAATAGAAGGTCTCATTTTGAAATCGCGGAGTAAACTTTTTCTCAGGGACGCAATAAAAGTAAAATTTGTTTTCTCACAAATGCAATGTAAAGTTTTATCAGTGACGACCTAGTAACAATTTAGATAACACGGATTCCGTTTGTTCCAAAAAACTATTTAGGGACGTTATCGGAATGGAGATTACTTGTGTGTGATAAAACTAATTTATACATTTCTAAATAAAAATGAAAATTTTAACATTCCAAAATGCGATTAATGAAATTAAAGATTTGTTTGTTGAAAGTCTTAGGATCTAATTGTCTGTAAAAAAATATATGGTTTTGAGAATTGTACAATTTAAAAGCGTAAATTTAAGAACATACGTATTATGGCAGAAAATATGTTCTTAAATTGATTCGTAGACATTGAAGTATTTCTCAAAGTATGTATACATAACATAAACGCTAAATGAATGATTTGTAGCAAAATCATAAATTGTGTAAAATTTCAAAGTATCTATAATTTTTATATATGTAAGAATCTTTTTTGTGATTAAACATCTAATCACAAACTTCATTTAAGAAAAATTTTCGTGAATCACACACAGGTAATTTATTGTGTAATATCGCCAATAGAAGACTTCTTTGTCAGGATTTTTTTATTTCAAAAAGGGAAATTCAAAGGTAAAACATCCAGGAGGTCGCAAGTTTCTCGAACATTGCTCTCGTACAGATCTTTTTATCTTAGCGATTGGACGTGCTGCTATATTTCTTATAAGACCGTTCTTGTCCACGTACTATTACCTTCCATTAGAGTAGCTATATTCTCGTTTCCATTCCTGCGGGGTGGACCGTTGGTGGTCGACATCGATCACTAGGACATTGTATGTATCACTGTATCACGTCGATGAACAATGATGACTATGTGCGGCATCGTCATCGCGTCATATCGGCGCCGACCATTCGCGCCCCGCGGTGAAAGCCATATGATCGACTCTCTCGATCTACTAATATAACTTCCCGATAGTCATTTGTGTTCATATAGGATAAAATATCACGTTTGTACCTTCGCACACAAGTTTAACAATTTAAGTTAGCGTTTCTATATATATGATATAATAGTAAATAAATGATTATGACATACTACATAATAAAATGATATACCAAATATATGTATGTATTATATAATAAAAAAATATTTTATGTATAACAATTTTATTTTAATTCTTTAAAAATTGTGAGAGTCTAATTATAATAATTAAACATCGATCAAGATTTTTTAGTTACAATTTATTTAAATATAAAAATATAAACATTTTTTAAATATGATAAAAAATTTAAGAGACAAATAGAATTAAAGAGAAATCGTGTTAAAACATTTTTTTACACTAACGAAAAAGTTGTAATCATATTTGTAGTAAAATTATTACAAAATAAAAATATTTATTATTGTAATTTAGACATTACTCTTTTAAGATATTTTAATTACCTAATGCTTAGTAACTAAATGTATATAGTAATTGATTTTTTATTTTAATATAGTGACAATTGGGGGGGGGGGGAACCATAGAAAATTCTTTTTTTTTAACAACACGTACAAAGTGCGTGACAGTCTAACAATGCTCTTGTAATGTGGATTTGTGAAGCACGGAAAAATTGTATTTCGCTGCTCAATTTAAGATTTTCTCAATTGCGTTCCGTACATTGTAGGATTTTGCGAAAGCGTTTCGCGTAAGCAACTGACTATCTTTTATTGGTGTACTATGGACGGTTTATGCTACTTTTGTCGACAAAGGATGCAGCCATAAAAGAAACCGTTTTTACCAGAACACTATCAGCGTACTGGTCCGCTTCGATCTCGTTTTATTTCTATCGTACAATCTCTACTTTTATCTTATAATCTCTACTACAATGTAATGGAATGATACATGATGACATTAAATGTTCTCGTTGCAAGATAATTAACGTGAGTAAAGATCGGAGAATGATCAATTTTTAATGAAAAATCGATTAATATATGATCTCATTAATTTATTATCACTTATTAATCTATTTATTTAAGTCTATTAATTTATTTCCACTTACTCTAATATATCTACTCAACTAATAAATATTATTACTATAATTTAATTAATATGCAGTAATTTTGTATATATTTGTTCATATTTTTGAAATGAACAATTAAAAGGTTTTATACAATAATTAATTACGATTCATTTTTGGAATAAATTTTACTACATTCATACAACGTAAAATTTTGTTTCTAGTTTTTTTTTCGCAGAAACCGAATTTTGTTAAATGTATTTAATAATAAAAAATTAAAAATCATTTAGTTTTGATACTTTTATAAGAATCATATATGTCAAATAAATACACATTTCTAAAAAAAAGGGAGAAAATTATAGTTCAATAATAGCACGGCTATTGTAATCGTCACGAAGACCTCAAGGATCAAAACTGTAAAAAGCCTCTTGGAGAAAGGTTCCACGTGTAACGCAACAAGCGTGAAGTGAAACGCTGTAAAGTATCATATAGGCAGGATGCTGCTCTTTTCTCTCCGATATTTTCCTAACACGGTATACATAGTTACTTTTATGCTCTATCAGGGACACAAGCGCGATACTTGTTGACTCTCTTTTACACGAGGTCGTTCCAAATACTTACGTAGTCTTATACTACTCCGATCAAGCAATACAAGCTAGAAAAGTTGTGAGAAGAATTATATTGTAAAATTGTAAACTTTAATTATAAATAAAAGTAATATAGTACGATACTAATAGCATTTAATTATTCAAACTAATTTTTACAGGAAATTCTTAGAAACTTAAATATTTGAGCCATAATGTTAAAAAACCCCATCATTACTTTATTTTAATATTAAATAATATTATTTAATATATTATTTAAGTCATTCTTCTAAAGGTTTCAAAATTCATCATCATCAATGATGCGATAGGACGGGTTTTGATCTTTTTTAGTTTCTCGAAGTTTCCTAGAATTTTAATTTTTATGGGGGTAGAAAAAAATGAAAAATACTAATCCTTCTAGGAATAATAAATTGCATAAATCCGCAGTATGGACTTTTCTATAAAAGTTATAGGTAGGATCTACAACTTAATGTCTTTCTCGAATGACATAAAATTTTAAAATTAGTATACAAATTACTAATATATAATTGGTGTATAATAAATAAAATATAGCATAATATAATGATGTTGAGTTTCTTAACGATTTCTTAGATTCATAATTCTTTTCTTTAGATTTCTGATTCGTAAGATTCCTACTTTTCGAATTATTTTATTACGTATTTCAAAATCACATTATAGATGAAATGTTATACTATAAATATTATTACAGTTTGCATTTCCATTTCGTTAATAATAAACTCTGAAAAATCCACAAATGTAAAAGAAAATTTAATTAAAATTTAGTTAAACTTTAATTTTCTTTTTCTCAACTAAAAATATTTACTCACGGGCATTATGCCTAATTTATGATTAATTATGAATTTAATCACAATCTCCTCGCATCGTCGAAATACTTGTCGACGTTTTTACCTCTCATCGAAAGATCATTGAGAACGGCGAGTCTTGACATCTCATAATCTTAATTGCCTGGTGAGGAAATTAGCACGGAATAAAATTAGTATCTCCACTAATGCTCTTTGAGAAACTCGACTCACCGAGTTAAGATTCTTGCCATGAGATGAGATCGACTGAATTTGCCCTCGGAATGGTTTTCTCAAAGAGGGGTTGGACGCTCTGCGAAGCTTTATTCGTGGTAAATATTTTACGGCGGTCGTTGGAAAGTAATGTTGCATTATGCCGGTCGTAATAATTCTTAATGTATAGAACGTCTGTAATTTTTCTACCGAATACATTGCGTGGGCTGACATTAACTCTTTATAAAAAATGGAGTATGTCGTTTATATACCTAGACACAGTTGTTGATGACAGGATAAATAACAAAAATTTGCCATTTATGAATGTTTATAAAAAATCGTTTGTTAAATTTTATAGATAAATTTTGATGGCGTGATATTTTCAGAAGTATGGATTTTTAATAAAAAGGCATTTAGGGTTTTTATTTATAATTCTTAAAAGTAAAAAAAAATTAATTCTCTCTTACACTTAAAATATGATAAATACGCTTTTACGTAAAGTAAATTTTACATTTAATTAACAGAACAATTTAATTTTTTGCATCCTGAAGATTTAATTTATAATTTCTTCTTTTTTTCACTAATTATTATAAAGGCTTTGAAATAAATAATAGTGACATTTTGATATTTTTATTAAAGATGAGGTATTTTTTGTTCTTAGTAGACAAAAAATCTTCCTGTTTATCCAATGCAATCATTATTGAACATCATGTATACTTAAGGAGAATTTGACCCATGTAGCGATCTGTAAATAGTGGTGGCCGTCCATTATGTTGCACTTAGGACCGTCGCTACGCTCCTTGACAGTCTCGAGCACCCTTCATTGGCACGTTGCTGGCAACGTAGTTTCCAACACTAATCGCCAACAGCAGCTTCGTCTCTGAAGAGCCTTTTAACAATAGCAACTTGACAGCACTTGAACCATTGCTACAAAAAGTGTTCGAATGAAAAGTGCTCGAAATTGTTATTAGAGTGACACAGTGACATACTTTAATTTTAGTATTATGAAAACTCATGGCATTTAAAATATATTTTCGAAGCCAAATGCGCCACTGTCTTGTGTCAGAATGTAGAAAAATAATAAATTTGAGAAACAAGATATGTAAATATTAAATCGATAAGCATTGACTTCCGCTGATTCCGCATCGTTTACGCGGGAATGTCGTATGAAACTTTTGGAAAGGAATCCACATATGGAAGTTTACGATTCAACTTTAGAAATGTAATCTCTGCGAATGCGTTATGCATCTGGAAACATTGTAGAGAATGCAATTTTCACAACAGCATAAGATAACAACAAATTTGCTCATCTCCATTGACTTGAAAGTTGCCGCTTTTGAACATCAAATATGAAGGTATCGCGTCGCGCGGGCGTCATAAGTTGTATTTGAGGCGAAAAATATTTGCAAAAAGGACACTGTCGAAAATTTTATAAAATTTGGAAAATACTTAATAAGATAAAATATATTGTATAAGTTTATAGATTATAAAATTAAACATATAAAGAATTCCGCGAGTGGATCACAAGGTATTGTGTGTATTAACTATTTTTATTATAAAATAAATTTATCAAGTACCTCCTTTTTCAATTACTAAGTATTAATACACGCATTTTTGTAGAATGTAGGTACTATATTATTAACGTAGATAAATTTTATATAAGTGATGTTTGAATATGCCATAAATGATATATGTATAACTTTCCTTTTAAAACTTGAAATATTTATATAACAGATTCATCTTACTTTCATCGTAAATAAATAAGTATGTAAGTATCTTGCTGAAATGACTTATGATTTGTTTAAAAGATTGTCTGGGAAAATGACAAAGTTATAGAACTTATCTTGTTTTCGAGTACCATAACGCTCCATTTTAGGGGTAAAATGGATTTTCGTATCGAAGTGTTTTTTGCTAGAATTACTGTAGCTCTACGAGTGTTCTTTGTTTACATAATGCAAGAGATCCCACGACGTCCATAAACTCACGATGAAAGCATGGTGGTCAACTTAGAAATCTTTTTATAAAATTTTTTATACGACACACTGTATGTTGGTGGCCGTGCTACGAAGTTAATTCGTCATTTCAGGATCGTGATGGCTATTTTCGGTCGTCGTCGTGTGCCTGTTACGGAACATTTCCAGGCGTTTTCTACTTTTACGGACGCCCGCCAGCTATTTGTCGTTTTACTTCCCTTTTGTAATTTCATTCGCGACTTCACTGCGACTTTGCCTCTTTCTATTTACCTTGTCCCGTAGTTATATGACGCGAGTTAAAGAGTGACGCTCATATAAACGAATATTGATCGAAAATTGTGGTGCAGAAAATAAGCGGCGAGTCCATTAAGAGCTTCGACGCACTTTAATATAGGTATGTATGGTAGCTTTCTCTTGTAATAGTTCAAGGTTTTCAATGCAGATAGTCAACGATTTTAAATCATAAAAAGACTTTTTTAAGAATTTAATGATTTTTTCGATAATATTCGAAATAACCGAAAAATATATTATGAACTATATATATATGCATAAATATGTATAAAGACATAATATGAATACTCAATTTTAATTGTAACTTTAAATAGTTGTAAGATTTACTAAATAAAAATTTAAAAAAAAATTTAAAATTATCAAAATTTAAAAGCATAAAATAAAAATATATGTATATAGAAAAAAGATTTAAAAAATAACAGTTTGTAAATTTTTAATATTTCAAATATTAAATAAATTTAAAAATTAAATCCAATATTTTTTTAAGGAATATTCGACACTTTATATAGGTAAGATCTTTACGGTTTTTCTCGGACTTTTAGTACGATACTCCTGCTACAAAATGAGAAAAGGTGTTAAAACTTTTAATACGTATGGGAACACGTTCCATCTATATCTATCTTCACTTTTCTTGGGCTTTCGGCGATTTACGAGCAACTCTTCAAATAATTATAGCCGCAAAATATCGACAATATTTCTTTGGCTTGTAGTAAATCTTCATTAGCAAAATTTATAACTACTTGCAACGTAGTTTTCTTACAAAACTGTTTCAAGTCTATATATCTTAAACTCATAAAAAACTAATAATGATGCTTGAGTTAACCTGCATTAATTAATTATTTCTTAATAAAAATATATCTTTATCAGTTTTTAAAATTTTTTTATGGGTCACTACTACATTTTTTCTATTATCCTATTATCTATTATCTATATTACTGAACAATTTATGTTTATTTATACTAATTTCGTTCGCTTTTTTTATTATTTTACTTTTTTAAATTTTACAGTATTTAATGTTCTTAAACTTTTTTAAGAGTATTCTAAATAATTTTATATTTATTTCCAGGATCAAATAAAAATGCACGATAAAATTTACCGAAGAAAAATAATATAAAATGTATCTAATTATTTACATGTAACAGTATTTGTATACAGCACCATAAAACATAATAGCCAATTTTAAGAGTTTTACTGTGAGTTTAAAAAATTGAGTAAGCACCCACAAATTGTGATACGTTGCATCTAAATTCGCATCACGTCGTGTCCCTAATTGCAAATTAAGAAACTCACCAATATTGCTTTGGCGATTTTCCAGCTTCAAGATATTAAAGTGCCGTTTGAAACTTGCACGATCGCGATAAAAGCCATTGGGTCAAGATAAACGTTATAGTAAATTCAATAAAAATTCTTTGAGAATTCCATCCAATTGCTTTGTGCAGTACAATACAATACGAATTGACTTGCGCTGCCAATTCGGACAATACATCACTAAGAGCAATACGGTTCCTACATGTCAAAACAGAAATAGCAGGAAATCGGACAACAAAGGTAAACATAAAACGCACTTATAGGGAAATGCGGTCATGCGAGACTCGATGTTTTTACATATGACAAAATGTGACATTCTGTTTCAAAGCGCACATATGAGAAGAATACGTAAGTATTCCACGATAAATGTTTTTTTGTAGCGTTTACGTTCCTAGAATATCCTATTGTGATCAAAATATGTTTACCAAATCTGTATATAATATATACAATGTTAAACGTTTTTTATAGCATTATATATATATATATATAAAATAAATTTCTTTGTTAGAACATTTGTCTAATAAAGGTAGCAATGTGCGTCATATTATCAATATTAACAAAAGATATGATGAACAATTTGCGGAGTGATGAGAGTCTTGATGTATCATTTCGCTCGTTGCATAACATTTAATGACATTTAATTAATTGCATGTTATTTACATATTGTCGAAAATTAGTTTCAATGTGTAGTTATTTGCCATAATTAATTATATCTGTATTGATTAAAGATAAAAAGCACTATACAATCCACGATGCTATTATAATAATGGAATACATGTAAATGAATTTCAATATGCTCATTTCGCATTGAAAATGTATAAATTAATGAATATTATGTAAATTTTATTTTAAACATTTTCTAGAAAAAAAAATTATACGTACTCTCTTTCAAAATTTCTCGAGGATTAAAAAGAAATTCACGTTAAACGATAACACACGATTAATTGGTATATCTAACATAACATGAATTGAAATGTCAAACTAATCGAGCAGTTGATGCAAGAGACTGTCGATTGAGCGAAAGGCACATTGTATCAGCCTATGTACACCTGTGTTCTCACACGAATCGATATACGCACACTCGGACACAATTAGATAAGCTCGATCTCTAGTAGAGGTGTTTACAGGCTTGTTTACGATCGAGTAGCGGATAGAAAAGCGATAAGTACATGCTTACATCTGCAAAAAACACTAGCACATCAACGCTTTTATAAATTTACAATCTTTGTTCTTCCTTCAAAATCCTATCGGAAGCTTTCTAAAATAGTAACATTTTCTCTAGAAACGGTATTGCATTAAACCTTGCTTAAAAGTAGATTTTTGTCTTCTTTGCGTATTGACTTTTACGGAAAAGGATTATAACGGTTCTGAAACAGCGTCTTATTTTGAGGCAAGATATATAATAAAAAATTATAACAAATCTTACTCAGGAAGATACGTAATTTAAAAATAGATTCTCGCCCTTTAAAGGTTAAAAGCATAATAAACTTAAAATAGTTTAATTCTAAATTATTAATCATTCAATACTTAAAATATAAAATTGTATAAATATTTATTTAATCCTTAAACAATAGAACATACAATTTAGATTAAATTTTTTTTAATATTAAAACATTTAGAAGTATATTATAGTTTATTTGTTTATATTAATCGAAGAAAGTAAGAATTTATTCATCATTAGAGTCTTAGCAACTTTATGAAGTAAAAAATTATCAAATAATTTCTATAAAAAATAGAAGTTTTCGTATAAATATTTCAAATCGACAATTCTTGTGAAATGAGCAAATACTGGTAATCTGGATTCTAATAAAGAAGTTCGAAAGTTAAAATTTTTCTTATAAAGTCTAGAATATTTCCATTTGAATTACATCAATTCGAGCGCTACAAAAAACTTAATAAATGAACTTTATTTTTCATGATCTGATCTTTTGAGAAATAAGTCTCTTTCAAGAAAACGTCAGATGTTATCTCATAGCAAAGAACAACATTCTCTCTGCAATAACAAGTAGATTTATTTATTCCTGAGTATATATATTTTTTTGAAAAATATTATAATAATGCAATAATCATTGTAGAGAAAATTATTCCAATTTACGTAGCATCTTCTGTTATGCCTGAAAATTCACTTAAACTAATTTGTTATTTTTGTCATTATTTGCTCGAATATTTTCAGATATGCAAATATTCCGATAAATTTAGTTTTATTGCAGGACTTTTATACAAACTATGGCATATACCAAAAGATATTTTTAATTGATAGGACAAATCACAAATGTTTTATGATTAAAGAAAGAATTTTTTAATATTCAGTACAAAATATATTTTAAATTCAATACTTGGAGATTCAGAATATTACAATTCAAATATTTAAAAGCACAAAATAAAAATCTTATAATTCATGAAACTTATTTTATACGAGTATAAATTTTATGAGTTATAGTTATATAAATAAAATGACATTGATACAATTATTATATTATAATTATTCACTTTCTATATCGAGTTTATACTAAAGCTTAAAATTATATTAGACGTTTATTTATTCTTGTATGAAATAGTTATATCATTAAGAATGAAGAACTCTTTTAACATAGAATCTTGAAGAAATTTTGCAGTATTCAAATTTTGCTTATCGGTATGAGACACAGACGCAATAAATGTCTGCAGATATGAACTTAATATAACAAAATAAGGATTCAACTGTCTAAAGAAGTAAAATTAATAATGGAGTGAAGAATATGAAAACTACAGCGTAGAATATTTCCTGCATGCACAATGAGATACGATATTGATCGCTCGCCAAATAATTTCGCTAAGTTATGAGTTAAATTCTTGTTTAAGAAAGATTAAATGCACGTGAATCAGAATGCTGATACTGTCATATATTTGCCGTACATCATGCATTATAATGCATGTCTCGTACTTCCATGTTTCGAAGAAAGTTTTACAAGAGGAAACGGGTAATGCAACATAATGTTACGTCATCAAACCAAGACTGGTGTCGTCCTCCATTACGAAGTAATGAACTTTTCATTGTTTATTTCCTTCCTTCATACGGGCTCCTCGTCAACGTCGTCAACGTTGATTAAGTTACACCTGCTGTGTCTAACTTCATTTGCTAGTCTCGAGTGAGATGTCTCGCTGGGGGAGATGTTGCCGTATTATCTAAGGCGACGGGCGATTCTCCGTTAGACTATCTAACGAGTAACTGTGCACGTGATTAAACCAATTAGCGTTGCTTTTTAATTTATATACATGAGAAATATTGTTTAGTATACATTGATTTTTTTACATGTTAATATTTAAACTAAAAATTTTATTTATTTTTAAATAAATATAAATATAATTTTTAAACCAGTCAAATACTTTTCTTACAGTTTATAAATTATATAATAAAAAATATAACTTAAAAATTAGAACAGTATATCTTTTCAACACTTCGTCATTCTATAATTGCCAGGAAATAACAATGGTAAAAAATGTGACATAAAAAGGAAATCATGGATGCAAACAGATCCTTCTTCATCTTTTCCCGGAAATAGGTCACTCTGAAGTCTTCATTCTATCTCTTGCCAAGCGTGCGGTTAAGATTTGCTACTTGTACGTGTAAGATATCTCCCATGAGCAAGGCGTTCCCTTGTTACGAAAGAACATGACATCTATCACTTCATGATAGCTTTTAGTTTCATCAAGACATGAGGTTTCGTCGTGGAAATTCATCGTTGTCAACGTAAAGAAAGAATGGTGATTTGTTGCATCGAAATATTACATTAACAAATATTCTGTTCTATCAATATTTAAATAATTATTTACGGTTTTTCATTATTCAAAGGTAGTAACTCGAATGCTTATTTTTTCACTTTAAAAACATCATATTAAAGTACAAAATCATATTAATTTTTGTGTTTTCATTATATTAATCGAGAATACAATATTATATATTTTCATTCTTATAGCAATACGATCTGGAAACAGCATATCGATATGACAATATCTCGTTATCTCATGTAAGGTTAGCGACTCTGAAACTTCGATGAAGCGAGTAGCTTTTGCTAATCTAAGTCAGTTTCGTAGAATCGCAGGTCTCGAGAACGCTTTATATAAAGGATGTCATGCTGGAAGGATAGCAGGCTTTGATTACGGTGGCTTCTATGAGCGATTCTACGAGCGAATTGGGGTCACTGAATGGTCACACCCCGATATGTCCCTTCCCTTTGATGGAAAGGATGATTCTCGGATTTGGAACAAATGGGAAGTTCTTTTCATCGACCGCTTTGAAAAATGCTTTTTTTCGGCGTACATGTTGAGAACATTATTTCCATGTTGTTGCGCTCGTTCGAAAATATTTATAGAAGCGAATAAATCGAATTTTCCTTGAACTCTTGATAAGACTTACGTCTGTAAAACTCATTATTCACTGTGTAAACGCAGAATAATTAATATACGTGACATATAGCAAAAGGATGAAAAATATTCGTATTAAATTTAGAGCAATGAGAATCGGATCACGATAGCATACAAAGCTTTGACAAAAAAAGAACTATTTGAAAACTAAATGAAATTGGAAAAATGTCCTGGAATGTTTCACGAAGGTCTTGACCTGTCACAGTATTTTATGCGAGCATATGAGTTTTAATTTCACAGAAAGATTTTATTGCTACTACAACGATATCGAATGACGCAAAAAACCTTATTTTATATCACATTTATAATCCTAACAATGTAGCAAAAGCGATTAGGTATATTAAATAAAAGTCCGATTATGATAATCACACATCTTATTTAAAAAAATATAAAAATTACATACGAAATAACTCGAAAATAAATAAATACGTAAATAATTAAAAACATATATAGATTTAATCAGATTTAGAAATATGCCACATTTATTATATTTACAACAATGTTTAAATATTATTAATGAAGCTGATTAAAATTATATTTGTTGTTGAAGATTAATCTAATTCATACGCCCGCGCGCATGCACACACACACACACACACACACATATATATGGCAAGTTTATTTTATATTAAATATTTTAATACTTGTTACAAGTCAAGCTATAATAATTAAACTTAATAACTGTCAATTCATATAATTTCTATGACAAGATAACTTCTAGAAAATATTTATATTATAAATTTTTTTATATACACTTCTTGACAAATATTCTCTGACAAATAAAAGTAATCATAAATTCTTTTAATAAATATCATAGATCAATGTTTTTTTTATGTTCAATGTCACATATAATCATAGATTTTCCTTCTGGTACAAATAAATCAATTCTAATATTCGTGCAACATGTTGGCGCACGCGGATATGTCTTGAGAAAATGTGATACACATAGATGCACACAATGCAAACTTGCACAAAAGAACGCAAGCGTACTTTGCATCAACTTTACTGCTCCTTTGTTACATTAGGAACGTGGGAGTTTGTCGTGTATAATACAAAGTTCAAAGAACAATGAGTTAAGATGTTTATTATTCTTGTACTTATTCTTCTCTGAGACAGACTGTATTAGTAAATAGGCTTTGGATAAATCGTAAACCGAGATAAGGGAATATTTTATTCATGTAATCGTCGATGCGTATAATAAATATTTGTACACTGCGTTACATTTTATAAAAATCCAATTGTGTTAATCAAATATTATTATAAAGTGTGGAATATATAATAATATAATAAATCTGTTAAATTTCTCATAAATTTTAAAGTAAGAAGACTTTCTACAAAACATGTTTATTTTTATAAAAGCTTTATAATTTAATAATTAATTCAATATATTAATATTAAATAATATAAAGCTTTAATATTTAATAAATACTTGAAGGTATATAGGTATAGTATGTATATAATACTTTTATTTAAAAAAAGATAAAATTGCCTATTTGTTTTTAGAACAGATAAAATAAAGTTTCATCAAATTCTGATATTACATTCATTTTGCCATTTTTTTTGTACGTTTGTTAGACGCTTTGCAAAAACATTCAATATATGTAAAAGCACAATTATTATTTACCATCAGCCTATCGGTTTGTAAATATCACGTTGCTGTAATAAAAACCAAACTATTGTGTTGATTACAATTTTATGGAATATTTTACTGCATATCAAAATATTGCGTGAGAGAAAATCCAGATTGTGACAGAACTATTCGCTGAAAAGGTATGTTAGAGAAAAGAAGGGAAGGCAGGCTTTAAAAAGAGATTAACAGCTCGTACTAAATGGCCGGCTGCGCTTATGCATATGCAACGAAGCAGCTTAAGAGAAAGGTCGCAATGCATCGCAGCGGCCTTATTAAAAGTGCATTCGCCGCAATATGCACGCAAAATTCCACGGCGAAAATGCTACCATTGTTTGTACGTCTCTTTCGCATTGCGAACTGTAGTTCATCGTCATAACTTACAAAAGTGATGAGAATTTTTTAAGAGAGAAAAAGAAAGAGAGAGAGAGAGAGAAGAAATGTGTGTGTGTGTCGCGAAAAGTGCGATTTGCTGTAGAACGTTCTTCGATAGAAGCAGAGGATGAAAATGTAGTTAACTGGAGAGCTTAGCGCACAACGCCAGTGTAACTGGATTAAAGCGTTGAATAGCTAGCTCACGCAATAGAGACAGTGTCTTACTGGAAATCCAATTGAAACGTTTGAAATTATATGAAGAGAATCTCAGAATATTCGTAAGGATTCGACGAGTAATCAAACGAAATTATTTGTTTGAGCGTGCACAAAAGACTCTATTGCACGTTACCGAAAAATAAGCTTCCTTCGAAACCACCACTTTGATCTCATTTCGCAAATTGTGCTAATTCGATAATCACGTTTGTCTTTTTAATGATGTAAAAAATAATGATAAACAATTATTAATTTTAATTTAATAATTAAATTTTATAATTGTTTTTTATGATCATATCATACATATGTTATTGTTAAATTAATATAATCTATTTCAAAAAATAATGTAATATTGAGCACGTTAATTTATAATAGAATTTTATTAATGACATTCTGTTTATTGTTAATAGGATTCTATACGATATTATTTTTATTATTACTTTATTTATTTGTATTAATTATATATTTTCATTTTTAACAGCTATGGGTTTATATTATTATGATAATATCATTTTAATGTTATTTCACTTACTTTTAAATTCATGGCACTCTATATACAGTCGTGTATTTAGTATCGAAAGTGCGACAATTTCTTGGCACTGTAAGATGCACGCCCGTTACTCAGGGTACTTACCCGGAAGTGGCTTGTATATCGACCTCCGGCCAGGATGGTCTACGACGGCAGAACATTAGAGGCGGTCGGTCGCTGGATCCACCGCTTCGTCGAAAGGAGCCAACTCGTCTTGGTGATGTGGCACCACTTCCTGTCGCAGGATGTACCGTCAATCCCGAAGCTGGAGTGCATTCGAGAGTGCGTCTACGTGAAAGAGAGTGCGACGATGTGACAGTTCCTGGAGGTGGTACAACCTAAAAGAAAAGTAAAACTTCAGAGATGCTGTACGAAATCGAATTGGGATGACTAAAGAAAATAGTGAATATATCTAAATATATATTACATTTAGTAATTATTTAATTTTAATATCGCGTTTAATTTGCTACATAATTGATGTTTTTGGCAATTAATAATAATAAATAATAATCTAAATATATATATTATATGTAGTTTAATTTAATTTAATATTAAATTAATTCAATTTAATTTAAAGTACTTGATTATAATAAATACTATATATGAATTAATATATGTACTTAAAAAGTAATTTGAATAAAAAATATTATTGTTTTATGCAAAAAAAATATATATTAAATTTAATAATACTTATTTTAGTATGTTTTTTTATCAAACATTTTTATTCTAATTTACATGTTTTAACGTGTATTAACGATGATATAAGATTTTATTGTTTTATATTAAAAACATTTACCTATATCATTTCACTTTTTTACACATTTATATAAGATTTGATAAAATCGCATTTGCTTGTTCATTTAAACGAGAATGACTGATGACAACATGTATATTCTCCAAATATCAAATAAATAGCAGCTATACATTATTATACGTTCAATATAATAATTCATCGTTGAAAGCATGCCTCCATCCGTTTGCATAATAATATCTGTCATGCTTATTAGAGAAACATGTCCTTGTTGATGCATCGTACATTAATAAATTCCGATTGGAGTCGGAAATCGTAATTTCGCATTGTTAAAATTTTCCTGGCGCATACTTAATGTTGTACCAGAATAATTTATATTCCCAATATTGATAATATTGGAAAATAATGTCGTGAGAAAATTAAACTTTTTATGTCTGTATAAATTAACACCGATGTAACAAGCAGTTAATTACTGTTGCTAGTGCATATTGATAATCAATAAATCGACTTTTCCGTTAAATGGGCAACAACGATCGCTTCTTTGTCCATTCTTCGATCGTAACATATCCTCTTTAATGTCGTGTTTCTTGGTTTCTTTAATTAAAAGAAAATGCAGACCCTTGGTCACACTTGTACTCCTCATAAGAAGTTAATCTTAGTTTCATGCAATTAGATTTACCATTAGGATTCGTACATATTAAAATTTATCGTGTTATTTACCTAAGGAAATTTGCGTAGCTATCGATTGCTCGATTGCACATTGAGAAAAAGGAATGTCACTTCAGATAATGAAATTATTTGCTTATTTATGAACTAATAAAAAATATGTTTAATTGAATAAATTAAAATTATTTTTCTCTCTTCAAATCCTAACAAATTCTTGTCATTATATATATACAATAACATTTAATTGTTGAAATGAGTGTTAAAAGATATTAGTAAAATCACCTAGTGTAGCTAAAATAATTCATAAAATATTATTCTTTTTATTTGCACACAAAATTATATCTTTTTGTTACACAATACTTAGTGTGTATATATAATTTAATTAATTTACAATGTTATTCCTTCAATTTAAAACGGTATAAATTCGTAACATTACAATCGTATATGCAATTTTTAAACCGTATATTTATTTAATTAATTAAGGCAGATTTAATCGACATACAATAAGTTTGTTAAGAATTAAGTACGATAGGTTGAACGTTTACACAATAAATTACTGATATTGACAATAAATTAGTAATTTATCATCAGATTGCTGAATCTGTTTCTGCTGTAACGAATAAAAAAAACTGGTACAATATATTCTCTATAATAATACAATATCTTAGTTTTAATCATTATATTAACAGCAACGAAAAATAATTTTAAAAAATTAAAAATATAAATAATCGTCATTTATTATTACGGTAATATTCTATTTTTATTTTATATTAAAAGAGATTAAAAAAATCTTATAAAATAAAAGTATACGATAAAAATATATTTTATACAAGATTCTTCGCTCATTCTGCGACACATTCTAATCACGTACCTTGGGAAAGCCATGTGGCGTAGCTTGCTGAGTAGTGGACGTGCTAGTATTGGTCGTCGAGGTAACGCTTCCAGTAGAACTGCTTCTTCCAGTCCCACTGGTATCACCCTTCGAGTCCTCACGACTGAAGGAGAACCTTTTTGGACTCAGACTAAAACTAGCCACGCTGTTCGTCACGTACTCCTGCAGGGAACTGAAGAAGCTCATTTTTGCCGATGTGGTATTTTTCTCGTCGTTTTCTGCGTGAATGCTGATACTAATTTTTCAACAAGCGATCGAACGTGTCATCGTTGTCTCCTCCTCAAATTCTTTCTTGATTCACTCTTAGGGATCAAAATGCTGTGATGCACCTTAAAATCTACAGGCATCGATCTCGTAAAAGGTCGACTAGATACCGTTCGTCAGCTGACTCATCGTGAAGGCAGATCCTCCGACCTCGGAAACTTTTACTTGTCGCGTTGCAATATCGATTCTCAGCTACGGCCATTTGTGACTTCTTTTCAAATCCTTTTCGCGATTCTTCCGAAAGATTTCTACTCGCCACAGAAGTCATCGTACTTCGTCGAGTACTTAAGATATTGTATAGTTCCGACGTTTCGGCTCGCGCCAATAGCTCGAGGCAATCATCTGTGAAAAATTGAAAAGGTAAAATCAGACGTGCACAATATAATTGACACGTGCTAAAATTAGTAAAATTGTAAACTAATTTGGTATGTAAAGATATTATTTTTCGTGGTAAATTTCATATAATTGTAATATAGAAATCGTTTGGTTTTTTTTATGTAATGCAAATAGGAAGCTAAGATAGTTTATTACCCTGCAGATTTTAACTTTTATCAAGAAAGCTATTCCAGCAGGCTAAAATGTTGCGCGAATACATTAAAGGCAACTTGATCTTCCTAACGCAAAGCTGTTTAACTTTCCAAAAATTGTTCGACAACTATATTTAAATTTACTAACTTAAACACGCAAAGATATGATTGATTGTCAATCATATACAATGTTATCTTACAATTTGAAAATTTTGGACTATAGGTATATTTTTTATAATAGAATACTTTATAAAACACTTTTACATATTTATTATATATATTTTTGTATTTTAATAATTATAAAATTCGAACAAAATTATGGTAATGCGCTTTTAATAACTATATCGTGAGATTAAAAAAATAGGAAATTACCAAATATTATTATCAAAAATAATTATAAAAAACAATACAACATTTATGTCATAATTATTGACTGCTCTTATAAAAAAAAATTAATTTATCTTATTATGTGTCCTACGAATATACTCCGGCAGCTTGAATCACTTAAACAAAATATTCAGATAGCATCATGTGGTTCGTTCAAAAGTATCCACCATAATCCAAGAGACTAAAGAACATAAAGTGGACTTGGCGAAGCGTAATTATGAGATTCGAAGCGATTTGAGGCTAACTCGCAAGCTCTTTCTGGTCGGTTAAGGCATTTGTCCATTACTTCGCGAGCTACACATTAACCGAATCTCATTTGAAACGTCGGGCTCCTGCGATTGAGAGTCGACCTGGAGGAAACCGGCAAAAGGGTTGAGGGGTTGGGCAAATTAATCCGCGACCAGCTGCATTTCCGCTGCGGTACTGCGTGACAACGCAAAATACATACAGGCGCACAATAAATCGAATAGAGATGCAATTAGAACCGCGATTGTGTCTGATGAACAATCTCGCGAATCGTCCTAGAACCGGATATTCTTGCGATTACTCGACAGATATTCTTTGAATGGAATTGGTATAGTAGTAGTTAATATAAAATTCATATGCATTACGTAAATTGCATGTGCGTGTATTGCATAAGAAGTATCCTAAAATCTGTGAGTATAATTTTAAAGAAATGTTTTGACAATTTTATAGACAATGTTTTTTTTTTTAATTTTTAACAGATATTTGTCATTTAAATGTAATTCAAAAATTACTAATTTTTCCAGATAATTAGAGAAAAATTACATTACATACAAGTAATTATTAGAAATTAATAAAGTTTATGTTTATATATGAAAGTAAAGTAAAAAAATAAAAGAAACTCGTTCTGACGCAACAATTCGTTTTCTTTCTTATGCAACATTTACTGCAATCTGTGAGTATCGTTCTCGAACGTATTTGCCAGTAAACCGCCGTTAATTGCAATCGGTTACCCAAATACATCTGGCGCAAAATGCAGCGCTCACATGGGCTACTAGTAGCGCTTAAGCTTCCAAATTGTCGCCCTAATCTGAACCGCGATGTTTGCAAAACCGTCGACGTCGCGAGAGAGCCGGGCTTAAGAGAAGTAATGAGCCCCGCAGGAAAATAGGATGACGTAGCTAGAAGGTAAACGTGCAATGTAAACGCGACTTGACGAGGTAATCCTCAAAGTTACATTGAGATCACGAAAGCACGCTAGAGAGTTACGCTGTGTTGTAAAATCACATTTCACGATCAAATCAACCGAACAGGCTGGAAAATGAAACGTCGTCCCCCTTTTCCTCTCCCCCTCAAGGTGATACCCTCGAGCCTATTAAATCTTACTCCGAACTTTAGCGTTCTATATCGCCCGCATTTGTATACATATTTCATAAAATATCGACAAATATTTAGTGAGTAAATTCGGACAATTTTAAGAATAAATTCTCTATAATTGCGTTGAACATATATAATACATATCTTGTTTGTATGATAAAACTGATTGAAGAGATTATCAAAAATATATTACTCTATTAAGACGTACATATTGTTCTCGTTATACATATTTCTTGGATATAGGAAATTGTACAAAGTCAGTATTATATAAAATAATTTATAAGAAGGAGTATTGTAAATGACATTTTCTTGACAAATTCTATATATATTATGATTTCTCCCTCTTAGTTATGATTTTTTATGAAAGATTACTTCTTATATTTGCAAACGTTTCGCACATAAGTTGTAAAAAAATTTCAATGTTAGTAAAAAGATAAATATGTTCGAAATTTGTTGAAAATAGTTTCTATTAAATATAAATGAATTAAAAATTAAATAAAGACGTTTTTTTTACGATACGAGGTTTATTCTTTTCAGAAAATATATAAAAATGTTTTGAATTGATGGTTCATACTCATAAAAGCGAATGAATGTCTTAAATTTTAAGAATGTTCTTAAAAGTGTAATATTTTAGCATTATATCTCGTATTAGCGACGTAAATAACGTTTAACGCTACAAGAATGCATTAAAAGGTTTCAAAGATGATGAATGCCGCATTTTAGTAATATCATATCTTGAAAGTTCAATTCTGCGTGTAGTTTTAACGAAACTGCGTAGTTTCTGAGTAATAAACCGTCATAAATAGAAGAAGGGAGTAATAATTTTCCGTTAAAAGTACAACAATTTCTGTTGATGTAACGACTTTCGAAGATTGCAAAGAACTCTGACAAAACAACATTCATTGTGATGCGCGCGCGAGATCACTTAACATCCTTCAGATGCCTCTTTATCCCTGTAATATCTTACGGAATAATTGCTTTCAAAGTTTACTAATGTGGTAATGCGACGGTGTGATGCAAAGAGCTAGAGCAATTCGTTCTTTTTTACTCTTTCAGAATTTTAATTGAAGCGTTGTGTTGCTGTAAAGTTTCAAAATTGTCTAGGTTCTCTCTTTTTTTATATACATGTATACACACACACACACACACATGTACATATATATATATATATATATATATACATGTATATATGTAATAAAAATTAAATAATATTTTGTAACATTTTATTCTTATAACAATATTATTTTTAATTGGTTTTTTTAAATTTAATTGCTTTCATAAAATTGTTCATTGTCTTAATTAACTAAAAAATGTCATGTTATCAAGCATTAAAAAGGCAGTCCGAACAAATAAAATCATAAAAAGTTAATATTATTACAGAGAAATGACTTTTTAAAATCTCAAAAAGTTCTTAATCAAAGTAGCATTCTGTTGTTATTCACAAATGGCTATTCTTCCCATCGCGTTTTGGTTGAGATTTTTTTTTCTTTACTATTCCAGAGAAATAACTGCTTTCGAAGTTTGTTTCGCCAATTCTTAACGTCTCATGGGAAAAAAGAGCATTTAATCTCGTAAAGCGTTACGTAAAATATGTACAATCTGAGTTGTGCAGTCGTAATTTTCATTTCTAGCTAATTAACAATCTTGCAATTTTTATTATGTTAAAACAAGATGAAAAAATTAAAACCGGCTGAAAAAATTAATTTTTCTTCTCATCTATGTCAGTATATCTACGTTCATTTTTAACGCAATATAAATCTCAGCGAGTTTTTGTATATAAACAAGATTTTTGTTGGATACATCTCATATAGCTTAATTTAATATTGTTTTTTGCAACATGGTTGCATTTCCAGCCAAATCAGTTTAATTGTGACACAACTGTCAGTTGTTTATAAATTATGAAATACAGATAAAAAGTTATTATCGCATCACAATTAAAACTTGTGTAATCGATAAGCAAAGAGGATTAAAAATAGATCCAATCTTTGTGTTAAAGTTTATAATTACTAGTTTGTTTTTGATTTAAAGTATTTGTTATGGCACTTTGCTAAGTATGGATGTGTTTTCAATAGTTCGTCGATATACAGTTTTGTTGCGTTTAATGCGATGTAAAATAGGATTACGGATATCAATATTTTCAGTAACATTTAATATTGTTTTCAGTGTGTGATTCAATCTGTTAAATACATTTCTCTTAACGTCACGCTAAAATCAAAGCGTTATGAGTGGACATGCTAATTGGGTGATCGATGTGCATATATATATATATATATATATATATATATATATATTTGTATAAGCACTGATTTTTAATTGTTTTTATAAAATTATAAGATACAAGTAAATAAAAGTAATAATTACATGAGAAACAATTCCCGAGTATGTTTGATGCGACACGATGACGAGAATTAGTATAGAACAGACTGTAATTTTGAGAAACGCACGATGCAAGTTAATTAACTCGCGGTCGTTTGTTATAGTCTCATTCTGCAAGCGTGTGCATTACCGATACTTCAAAAGTATTCTCGACCAAAACTTCATTACCGAAGTGAGTATTTCATATGTGAAGCACGCACAGCTATATTTTTGTGAAACAGTTTGTAACTTGAAACTTTTTTCGTATTCTCCTTTTACATGCCTCTAATGACAATCCCCTACCTAGATTTTACATTTAATAAAATAAATTTTTAATTATTTTTGAAAGAAAGGTGCTAAAAAATTAAATATATGCAACAAAATATAATGATTGATCAAATAATAAATTTTTTCAATCATGCAATAGTCTAATATAATTAGTATCCTATATCTAACATTTGTACTTGTTGTTTCTATATTATTATATAACGTCTCTTTCTTTTTCTCTCTCAATTTCTGTTTTTATGGAATTTTTTATTTAACAAAGGTTTATTGAACATGTTTCTACTTTTTTATAACTTCTCTTCTATTGTACTACGTTTAGATTTATTTTCCATTCATCTTTTGTTGCGCATTCATTAAACGATATTTTCCGAGAATATTTTCTTTCTGAGAATATTTATCAATTAGTAAATGACTATTTATTTTACATAAGATATTAAGAAAAATCTTACCAAATATTTTCTTAATTATAATTTTTTGTAAACATCTTGATGCCGAATCTTTGTTACAGATTCTTTATCGCAGAATATCGTATCGGATAAAATCATTTTTTATACGTTTGCATCTTTGGTACAAATTAATTACAGTAAAATTATTATTAATTCAAATTATAGTATTATTTCTTGTAATCGTTTATTTAGTATCTTCCCCAAACATTAAAGAAAATTTTATTATTCATGTTTTAGATGATGAGCGAGAAAGGTAAACAAAGGATTAAAATATATAATGTTTCTTAACTACGAACATAAAAATTATGTTTCTTAAGTACGAACGGTAAAAATGTTATCCATGATAATATGTATGAGATATTCATTAAGCCGCATTTGTAAGAAAAATTTTTTTTCTAAATTTCCAATTAATTTTTTATTGACAAAAATATTTTTCAGTTTTGTTTAAACATGTATAAAATGTATATTTTAAGATTAGACAAAAGTTTTGTAAAAATTTTATGATTAATATGTATGTATAATAAGTTACTATATTATTAATAAAAACTTAAATGTTAAAAGTACACAAAATTGTAAAGTAAGATAGCAATTAGATTTTTATAAGATTTTTATAAGAAAATAAGATTTATAAGATTTTTATAAGAAAATAAGATTTATAAGATTTTTATAAGAAAATAACTTTCTAACACTTAACAAGACATTACGCTATAAACGAAAAATTACGTTTATTATCAAACAATAGGTTCACGTATAATATATTCAAGGAAATATATGAAATAATAAATTTTGATATTTGACAACTAAAAGTTTAAAATTGTGTAGTAATTATAAAATTGGATATGTAGGAAAAATTATAATATTAGAAAAATTATATTTGTTAATTTTTGTTCCTAAGTTTTACTAATTGTAAATTTTTTCTCTCTCTAGAAAGAGAATAACACGAGTTCTTCTATAATAAACACAATCGCTCTTTATATTTGATGATTAATACACTTATGTCTCTCAAAAGAAACCACAAAATATAATAGAAAGAAGTACATTAAATCAAAGTCAGATACATGACGCAAATAATCATTAATTGTTGCATCAAGATGGCGCATAGCGTATCAAGAAGATCAATATTTTCTCCGTCATTGTCTAAAAATGCAGAAAACGTCAAGTGTAGATGACTAATTGTAAGTTTAAAATTAAAAAAAAAACGATCAACATCTTTTCTTAAAGAATCTTTAAATTTCTGTTTTCTTTCACGTGATAATAAATGAAAAAGAGCAAAGCGTAATTTAGAGTTACACGTGGCAATGATAAAAAGCTAACTCTCGCTGAGGTAATGCTGAAGGGATGGTTTTGTTAATTAAAAGGCTGCGTTAATTAATCGAGCTGCTAGATCAGCGTATCGCACACCGAGATTCACGATCGTTTATGGTTTCATATATTTCATTATATGTTCATATATGCGGATTCCACATTAATACGCTTAAAGAACAGCAGCAAAAATTTGAGAAAATGTAATAATTAAAAAAATTAATTTATCTCATTCAGAGTTACTTTACACATTCATATATTTTTAAATAAAATTAGACATTGTAAATTACTTGATTAAATTTTTTGTAAATGCTCTGATAAAATTATTCAGAAAATATTAATATTAATTTTTCGCGAACATTTGATGTTATATAGTTTTCCGATTTCGAGTTTCATTATGTTAAAAGATTCAGACAGCGCCGCATTTAGCACTGGATGGTAAACATATGGACCATTTTCAACTACTTTGTGCAACAGAGTACCTCGCGTAATCCCATAACCTTGTAAGTTGGAAACCGTCTCGCTTTCCTCTTCTACAATCAATCATATAAATTAGTTCAGCTTCTGCTTTAATCCAGGTAGCACCGCTACATCATTATGACAGAAACGGCCGTTTCAGATAGAGTTTACTAGTACAGATGAGAGCATGGAAAAAGTATAAACTGCAGTATAAAATAATTTCAACTCGAATCTAAAATATTTATATTTCTCAGAAAAATTATATTATTTCCTCTTTTTTTAATTAATTATATAAATTGCACGCATCCGTTAATTTAATATGTCTGTAACAAATTTTAAGAATTAGACAAAAATTAAAAATTATTTTTAAATATTTGTATAATGTAATTTGTTTAAATTATTTATACAGTATAAGTATTTTTAATGATATTTGTATATTATAAGTGCGTATTTGTGAATTTCAAAAAATGGCTTTAATAGAAAAGAAATGTTACGAATATTTAAACATAATATTTAATAAACCATTACAAATTAATCCTATTAGTATATTTAAATATTTTAATGAAGTAAAACTCTACAAATCCTAAAAGTAATTTACTTTGTGGAACGGCAATTTCCTGGAGCAACAGGCTTTTAAATATTTAATCGGCTGCCCATGAGTGCCCATCGTTTTCATTATCTGATAAGAAAACTAAGCGTCTCTAATATTAATGTAAAAAGCTCTTTCCACAAAGTTTTTCTTTTTTAGTTCCTCTTGAAATCGGATGAGAATTGATCGTCGCGTTGTATATGCAGGAATCTTTCGTTCTTCTGCAGCTTATTTAAACTTCGGCTCAACTCATCGCTCACAAAATTTCGCGAGAAGGGTGAAAGTCGGAGTGTTTGTGAAACAATTCAGACAGACGCCTTTGAAGTTCGTTCATTGAAGATTTTTCCATGAAATGAAAAAAGGCCATAGCGAGGCGAAGCAAAAGCTACGGCGCAGCCCTATTCGAGCCAATTTCATTAGCCGATCTGTCCGCTCCTCCAGCGTTCCACCTTTTCATGTGTGAGCGCCTGTTCTTCCATTTCAAAAGCAGCCACTAAAACGCTATAGTGAGATAACTGAAGCGTAAGTAAGCCAGAAGAGCGACATGAAGCATGCTCGGAGTTTTGAGATAGAGAGTATCATAGAAATATATATATATTAAAGATCACTTTAAACAATCTATAATTTGAATCAGATTTTAGAATACTATTTTGATATGTGTATTATATTCTGTGTGTGTATAGGCGTGTGTATAGAAATGTATAGGTATTTAATAATATATTTTACATATTGTTAAATATTTTATATTGTTAATATATTATATATATATATATATGTATGTGTACATTCTAATTTTTTTAATGTTTTTTATATTACAAGGCATACTATCAACATTTTACTCTAATTTTTAATATAAATTATAGATAATAGATTAAAATATTATTATAAAACGTAAAAACTGGAATAAAACTTTGGAAAATATTATCCAAACATTTATTAAAAAGAACAGGGATATGAATAGGCTATTTAAACAAAAAAGTCTTATCTTTGCTAAAATATTCTTTTTACGAAGAAAAGAACAGAAACATAGTTAAAAAAGTTTAGAGGGACGAAAGATGATGGCATATTAATGCGATTCCTGATACGAGATAAGAAATAGATGTTAGGGTGTCACGAAACTTACAACTTCCCACAATGTGGCTTACGTAGCAGAAACGTTTTCCTATAAAAGGAGTTTGGTGAATTAAGTTGACTAACTAAAATAATTTGAGCTAACTTAAAAATAACTTTCCCATTACAATATTATTTATAGAAATGTTCGAATATTACGTATGAAAATTAATGTGTGATAAAATAAAATTAATAAAATTAACAAAATTTTTTTAAACTCCGTATACTTATTTTGTGTACATAATATATGTATATTTTTAAATAATTTATTTTTCATTATAGATATGTTTTTAATATTCTTTCGCTATTTTTTCTCTTTCAAAAGTTCCAATTCATGCGCGCATTCAAAGCATCAGAATTGAAGACGGTCATTCTCAACTTTTGGAAAGAGATCAGTATCAATTTGTAACAAATGCTTCAGTTGATATGAAAACTTTTATAGTGTCAAATTCTAGCGATAGCCTCGATTCATATATATAATAAGGAGGGATAGTTTTTAACATGAATGTGAATTATTATACAATTTCACTGAGTAATAGAAAACATTGTTAGTCAATTTTCTTTAAGTGATTGTTATTATTTATATAAATTAATTTTTTGAATTGTATTATAATTTAAATTTGAATTTGTTAGAATGCTATAATTAAAATTGATGCTCAAATGATTGAACATTCGTTTCAATTCCAAATAATTCAGACAAGTTCTTAGACAAAAAAAATATTTTTTAAATAATTACTATAATTAAAAATAGATATTATTATTAAATTTGGATAATCAGCATATTTCGGCAAAAATATGTATGAGCAACATATTTCAGAAAAGCCAATTTTAATATCTACTAAGACACAGGTGTGGAAAAACAGCGATTATTATCAGTAATGTTATTCTGTTGCGAAATTGCATTTCACGTATACTTTGTTTCCGATCTCATTTCCTTTCCATGCATAAGGTAACACCTCTCATTGCGTAGGTATGCTGCGGTCGCAGCGGTAAAGTCGAGAAATCGTTTCGGTCAAGACGCCGCCCGCCGCCACCGCCGAGCCGCACTGAAATTTCACGTAACAAATTCTGAGTTTCGCTAAAATATATTCATAAAAGTTATGGAGTTACCGCGCTATAGTAAATCATCATATATCATAAGAAAGTGTTCTTCAAGGCAACATATAACAATCGCATAAATGAAATGGCTCTAACCTTTAGATTCTTTTTAATTATACAATTTAGTCGAGTTACTTATTATAATAAAGTTACGTAAATTAGTCAAGCTCCGTAGAGAGAAAGAGAGAGAGAAAATAAATTATTAAGTAAACTGTAAATGCATATGAGTGTAAAATGCCATATTCTTGTATATTATGTAAATATTATATTATAAAATTAGGAGAGACAAAAAAGTTTAGTTAATTTAATAAATAAAATCATTTGTTTTATTAAACATTCTAATTTTATATTCAATCTTTAATCATTTTGTGCAATTATTTAAATCAAGATTATAGTTTAAAGCATAAGAGCACGTAACCAATTCGACATTCGTTTGCATTTTCTATCTCGAATGTGCGTCATTAAAAGAACAACATTGATCATTTGCGAAATTGTGTTTGACGCACTACAACAAAGTTATTGACATTTTCTCTTGTGTATTCAAATGCACATAATAAACTTTGTTCGTCAAGCTCGATAATAAACGTGTACACGCGTATTAATATCCATTTCTATTGCTTGTGTCTATGCAACAAGATACCATTTATTTCACGCGCTTCTCGTATTAAATTTCTTTTAACGCACATCTACTGTGCGTATAGACTCTTTGCATAAAACTAAAATGCATCAGTATAATGCAATTAATCGAAAGTTAAATGAAGCAACATATTGTGAGCATATGACAAACAATAGTGTTATTGTAAACGTAGAATGTTTACACTACTCCTACACTATCGATCTCTTACATTACAGTGTACTATAAATTCGCCGTTTTCGCAAGTATTGTACACTAATCCAATATGCATGCATAAAAAAAGGTTGTAGAAAGAAATCGATACCGACGCATGTAAATGCGTACACGTCTAAATATAATATTTATGATACAGTAAAAGCATTCGTGTTTTATCTTATTTTTTTCATATATCATTTCGCATCTTGTTCATCTTCTTTCGTGACAAGAAATTACTTCTCTTAATTATTTTTTAATGGAAATAATTTTTTATTATAAAAGATTTCCTTTAATATGTAAAATATTAATTTAGTATATAGTATGAAGATAATTCTTATATTGTAATTAATAAAAAAACATACACTTTCAATATTGTATATAAAATCTGAATATTATACTAACATGGAATAATTAGTTTATCGGGTAAACTATATTTGTGGTTAATATTAGAAATTGCATTAATATGATAAAGTTGTCAATATATACGCAAAAGTGTTAAACAGTATACGACGTTCTGAGTCAGATTATAGGGTAAACTTGTAATGTTATTCAGTACACATGCAATTCAAGGTGAACAACTCGCATTTCCACGTACTGACTATGAAACTATCGATTTTAACTTTATAACGATAAATTTACACAGTCATATATATATTGAAACGCAATGCAAGCATGACCTCAGCTGAGTGTATTTTTTAATATCATTGTTCCCTTTTGTACAAATGTCATGCTCAGTAAATACGCAAAAATGAAATAAATGTGATGAAATTGTCAAAATTTCAGATATGAGTAACGATGTGAAATGGATATATCTTATCGTTGAAGCTGTCAGTAAAGTGATAGACAAACAAAAGCATTATTAGCTGACTCACAGGAAATATAGTTCCGGCAAATCTCCATGACAAACGTTTCAGTTAAGTGTTACTAGTGTGATTAAATTTGACATAATTTAGGGAACACACTTGCTGTCATTTTATACAATATTAGCTTAATGTGTCCATAATTTAAAAAAAAAATTATTACTATTGTTCATAAATTGGATTTAAAAAAAGAATTATATTTGAAGAGATTTTGCTGCGAAAGATTAGAAATTGTCTCAAATCTTGATAAATATTATTATAATATCTAGAAAATATAGTTTATAAACATGCAATTGCAGTTCGAGATGTTTATGAAAGATAGTTGACGATATGAATAGAACATACAGCTATGTAGAAAATAATTATAGTCCATTCTGCTTGATAAATATTTATACATGTTATATATTTTTTTCCTTTATTTCTATGAAGAAATGTTTTAATTTTATTTCTTAATTAAAACGTTTTTATTTTTATTTTTAAAAGATTTGTTTAAAATATTGTTTTATATTATACTAACAATTAATTTCTTTCAATTAAAAAAAAATTTTGTAAAAATAGAGGTAAAAATTACAAGTATTTTTTCTAAGCGTTAATGATATTTATAAAATTAATAATTTAGCTGATCCGTAAATCCGTAAATATATAAGTTTAACATATATTAAATTTAAGAAAACATCAATAAAAAATATTATAAATTGTGTTTATTAAAAATATATATTATGATATAATAATCTTTAATTTATTATTTTAAGAGGTTGGAAAAATTAATTATCAAATAAAATATACATTGTGTATATTTTAAATAAATTCAGATTTATTATACCAATTTTTATAGAAACATCTTACTTTTCAAGTATTTTAACAAGATAGTAATTTAATAATATTAATTATACGATAATTTATCTCGTTGCTTATGGTCTTCGTGCACCTCACTTATTATTTGGAAACTTTTTATATCTCAATTTTTCTAGAATAGGACGAGAAAATCTTTCGATACGAAGCAGCGTGGCGAATAAAAATGATGAGATAAGATCAATCCTCGAGTGTCTCGCACGTGACATTATTCCGTGTGCGTGCATTCTTTCTTACGCATTCTGTTCGTGCTTTCCGACCTGCGTTTTATTTTGTGATTTGTGGAAGCGTCTGAATTATAATAATCTCACGACATAAAATATTCATTTTGTTAACCGCTAGTAATTTTTTTATTTCATATATATGAGTATATTTTACTATTTTTTTCTTCAAGAATGATAATTTTGTACGTCAAAGATGGAAGGCAACGATCGTTATTTTGTCAAGTTCGTAAAATAACTATGCGTTATAAATAATGTACATAATGTTGGATTAAAAATAAATAAGATAAGCAACAGTTCAGAAAAAAGGAAGCTATAAATAATTCTGCGTTTAGAAATAAACTTTTAAGTTGTATCTTAAAAATTCTAAATGTATGTTAAAAATCATTATCCTTTTACATGTCACATTAAATTAAAACAGAAAATAAGTAATATTCCGCACCGTTTGTAATTCTTCGTAAACGAACTATCAGCATTGAGAAAATAGAGTGATGTGAAAATTTATCGATCATTCGAGCGCCCACATGTCAGGCTTAATCGGGCGTGTGTTACACACGCGATAGGCGTAACACACGCATAGTCGCTCGTATTGTGACGCACGCACCCATATTCGAGAACGCAATATTGCTGCCGTGTCGCTATCGGCAATCAGTGGTTGGCTTCTTCACGAGTGAATAGCCATGCCGGAACCCTTGTCAAGGGGTACTTTCGTCGAAACAACGAAGTAGTTTTTTTTCGTGATGTCAACGTGTACGTACTAAATAGTTAAATACGATCATTTTTTTGTTGATCGTAATTTCTCAATTTAATTGCGTTTAAAATAAAATAATGATATTATATAATATATAAGTAATGTTATTATGTATTATAATTAAAACTTTGTAGGAATTGTAAAATTTCTATGCATAAATAATGTAATAAATAGTAATACATAAAGAGAATAGTAATACATAGACTTCGGATTCTGCCTTCAAAATTTGTTAGTAAACAGTATATTGTGAAAAAATATATAAAATTTAATAAATATATATGTGAAAAATATTATATATTGATATTACTTAGAATTATATGAAAAACTGGTTTGTATATCTGTTTATTTTATTTAGGTATAGATACTCTAATGTAAGAAAGCTAATTCCATTACTTCAATAATACTTATATAACTTATTTTAGATTAGACTTTCATAAAGCTCTGAATAATAATTCACATTCTGAATTTGTTATATATTTATTGTATATTATTTATTATATATATTTTTTTTTATAAATATATCAGAATCGATTACTACTTATAATAGAAAATAAAAATTTCCGATTTCTCAATAACCTACATTGATACTCGTAAAAGCAATCCATTATGTATTATGTAGGAATATATTATATATTTATATAATAAATATTAATAATTAATAAGTATATATAAATAATGATTTATAGTTGCCATTTAAATAATCCTAATTATATGTGTAACGTCGAATGTTAAAAAGTAGTACAAAATTAAAAAAGCTCTTGCAAGAACAAGTTTGAAATGATAATATTAACTTGCTGTCTTGAAGGTTTTTACACCTCTTTGTGCGATCTGCGTTGATGGAAATCAGCAACAATCGTGCTCACGATAGTCGACACCCCTCGTAAGGGTCGCGATGAGTGTTCAAGGATATCATGAAACGACTTCCATTACTAGTCGATTCTCCCTGACCTCATTAAATAATATTTAACAATTTTGCAGGAACGAGAAATCATTTTCAATATTGAACACTCATCTCAACGTGCGGCGTGTTTTAAAAATAAAACAATATCATCGAAAGATAAAAGTATTTCAAAATTTTTTAAATTTTATTTTGATCCAAGAAGAAACGTAAGAAGAATAAAAGGAAAACTGTGCGTAAATAGTTTCGGAAGAAAATTATGGATAACGCGGTTAATCATACAATAAGTCATTACGAGAAGTTAAAAGGTCTGACCCAGATTGCCAATACAAAGGATGAATAAGCATCCGACTTTAAAAGATTACGAGTAGAACGTTTAATGTTATAGTAATAAGATACTAATCTTTAATGACTTTCTAATTTTAATTATCGAGTAATAATTTTACATATAAATAGTTTGTTCTATACAGAGAGAAACTTTTTATTTAAAAAAAATTTTTTTTTAACTATCAAGTTTCGTTAGATAATACAAATCCTAAATTGTAAATTCTTATTTACAAAGTATAACAAAATATAAAGAAAATGTTTCTCTTTTCTCAAGAAATAAAATCTTATTTTAACAGATCATTTTTTCCCCAAAATACTTATTGTTCTTAGCATTAAGTCTTTTTAAATATCCAGGTATGACTTGAGTATCAGTTATCTGTATATTCTTTTAATGCATCGCAATAGGAATTTTAATCGCACGGTTGAGTGACGATTAAAATTTCCTCCGATATGCGATGCATTGAAAGGATATAGCTATCGAAAAGATGACGGATGAAGGTCAAAACTAGGCCGAGAAAAGCACCTGATGCTTTGACGTCGTTTCTGTCCCAGCTATTGCATGAACGATCGCATCACAGACTCTCCCTTGCACGATATATGTACACCACTCGACGTCCGTCTTTCCGCATTGTCGCCACTCAAGGGTACTCTCTTTCTCCCTGTCTTTTTCTTCAGCTTTCGTATTTGATCTAGATTTGCTTGATTCCTTCCATCTACGCGTCATTTTGTTTCGCAGTTTCCTTTCTTTTTTTTTGTCAATTATATATCTTTTTATCAAATATGATATTTTCATTTTGCAATAGAAAAGAAGGGAGGAGAAGGTCGAAGGTGCTTCAGAGCTTATGCTTCGATCAAAGTACACCCATTTATCTATTTCTTGCCTCTCCTTTATGTTCCATTGCTCAAGTATCAAGATGCTTAAGAATGACGCTGCTTTACTTAGTCTTTTCTTTATTTTTTATGGTTGGAATATAATTTGCAAAATGAGTCTTTAATTATCCAAGCCACGTGCATATAACTTTTAATTATTACATATTGATGCAATAAAAAGGTATATTATATGTTTATACACTAAAAAATTAATACGCCCAGTTTAACCATACCTCATGCACACATATACATAATTTACTGTTTATACACTAAAAAATAAGATATGGTTGCTGCAGCAAATTAGATGGTAAAATATGGCATAGTTTTTTTTAATTAGCTGCAGCAGTCAATTAAAACTACAAATAATGGCATATTCAGTCAATCTTTTTTTTCAGTGTATATGTATGTATGTGTCTGCATACAATTAAATTATATACATATTTATTATATAATAATGTAATATATATGTGATAATAAATGGTTTAATACAGATACAATTAATATTTAAATATCTGTACGTACTTAAGAAGAAACTTTATAAATATTAAAATTAAATATTAAAAAAATTTTTTTAAGTATAATAACATTTTGTTTATTTGAAAAAAAGAAAAAATGATTTTTTTATATTTATATTTTATATTTATAAATAACATGACACACACTATTATAATATCCAAGATTTCAACAGCAAGATTTTAAAGAATTTATTTGAGATGAAATGCGGTACCGCATTTTTTTCTATGACTCTTATTAATTTTGTGTTAACAATTTATGGAATCCTGATTAACTCTTAAATCTGGCAGACAGTTCTATGCTTGATACAAGACAAACCCATTAGTTCTGCAATTAGTTTCTGTCGTGTTTCCGAAAAAGAGAGAGCGAATCAAGTAACTTCTCTTCGTTGTATTTGACAAGCAACAGAGCGAGAAATAATTACGCGCTTCTGCGTAACAAACTTTCTAGAACACAGTCATTCGATAATCTCGAAAGCTACAATTTTTACGTTATCTCTAATAAATCACGGAAACAGTTTCTTGATGGTTGTGTTCCAGTTACGTAAAATAGCGGTTTAGTATTTAATGCTTATTTGAGTTAATACGCCCAGTTTAATCATACCTCATGCACACATATACTATACACAATTTACTGTACGTGTGATTTGATCATTTATTTAAAATTTCGTGGTAACTTTAATAGAACTTTAAATATCAATATTTAATAATTAGTTCAATAGCTATATAATATAAATTCTATAGAGTAAAATAAAGCATTGTGTAACAGTTTGTTAGAAAATAAAATCAATTTATAGTGTTCATAAAAATTTTGCTTGTATTTTTTTATTATAAAAGCTGCAAAGCTGTATATGCCGTTAGAATAAGTGAGTTGTTTTATTAAATATAATTTTCTTGTGCGTTATTGCAAGCAGATGAAATATAATAGACTTGTATTATATTTTACTTGGTCGCAGTAGTATTTTACAATAAAATATTTTTTAAATTTATTACAGTAGAATAAAAATGCGATGCTGCTTTTATAAATAAAATTAATTTATGATTTTGTTGATAAATGTGTTATTCGCAAGATGTATTAAAACTCAACTCATCGATAATATCTCTAAAAATTGCGAAGTTGTATAAACGAAAGCAATTTCCAGTTTCTATATAGTTTATGGTGGCGTAAATGCAATATATAAATATGTAATAATCAATAGAAATAGAAAACCTTATATTTTACGTGAATTGCGTATTTCAGGCGTGTTGATAAGGGTACGCGAGGAATACGAGTATGTATGTAGAGTATTTCGATATATGCGACTGAACATGTATCGTCAGAAAGGCGTGTAACGACCCATACGAATGTAAATTTCTTTACGGTAAAGGCTCTACCAGCATATGATGGTTCCTGTGTGGGTCCATAAATAATGTATGCCCGTCGGTCACGTTCATAACATGGAAATCAAACATGGTGTCGACGAGCTTTATATATAGGTGAATTGAGGCGCGATGTTTTATATCACGTCTTCTGTTACGTTTAACGATAAAAAATGCGTGCAGAAAAATCGCTCTATTCTACGGCAGAAACATTTACGTAGAATTATAATATACACAAATTTTACATCCACGCGTAATGTGTAAAAATATAATTAATTAATTATTGATGGATAACAATATGTGGAAAACAAAAGAACATCGATAATAAGGTCATTCTATAATAAATGATATAGTATTGAATGTGGTTTAAGTATTAATTGCAAAGAGCGTTTAAAAGTATATATACATATGCCAGCTACACGTGGAACGCAATTTTCCCGACATAAAAAACACACACATACACACACACACACACACACACATATACAGTAAATTTCTCTGCCATATCCGCTTTGAATACGTATATTTTATAACTATCACATACATATGCATGCCACTCTCCATTCACAAAATCGTAATTTTAATTAAGTATCTCAAATTAAAAATTATTATAGCTTTCATTATCATATTAATCAAATAATTTCAAATTTAATTGTTATTAAAGAAATTAACTTTTATATTATACACATATATATGTATATATGTATAATTTACATAACATGGTATATAATATGGTATTGAAATAATACTGATAAAATTATTTATTAGTTACGATATCGTTAAATATAAATTAAAATCATGAATCATAAATTATGTAAATCATAAATTAAAATTTTTTTAAATTATAGATTTTCATTCACAGAATATAAGTGTTATGCTGAAACGAATTGGATTAAAGACATTAATCGCTTTAAAAAATTCTGATTGTGTGCACTACTATTGGAAAATTCGTTATTGAGAGAGATTTGTGCTACTCGTTTTATTTCATCTATTCAAATCTTCCATTTCTCATCGTCTCCTTCATTCTGCTCATTCGCGAATCGAGTGATTGATAAAGAGGCAATATTGCAGAATACAGAATTCCTTGATTTCTCAGTAAAAACTATCAATTCTCCGAGTACATTTGAATATAAAAAAGAGTTAATTAAAATTAAAGCAATATTTTACGAGAAAAATACAATCAATGTTTAACGTTACTTTTTAAAATTACCTGTAATTGTTTCCAGAAGATTAATTTAATATAAAATAAGATTATATTGTATGAAACAAATTAAACTTCTTTCTTCAAAGTAATGCATTACATCACATCGATGAATCTCAATCAAACGTACATTTTATGACATGTTTTAATATATGCGTTTTGTAAAATATTTGCAAATTATAAATATTATTAAATTTTAATATTTTATACATAAAATAGAATATATTAAATATAATGCTATATTGTGTACAAATAAACTTTCATTATTTTTATTCCAGTTTAAAATGCATTTTTAGTGACAGAGATAAAAACTGAATACGTATTTTATATGTTCCCACAGAGTTTTATAGTTAAAAATCTTTTTTTACGAACACAAATGCAATATGTCCAATGTTCTCTATATGCATGTAAATTGCGAAATATTTTCAGCTTTCTGTGATTCATGTGGCATGGATAAAAAGTAATCTGTAGCTGACAGGATTCAAAATAAATGTTCGAGGGAAACTGTAGGACATTCTAATTGTTAGCGGCAAACAGAGAGGCAATTTCTCAGTCGGCTAATCGCATAAACTTCTACTAATGTCTGCTATTCTCCCGATTAATGTACTCTCGACAATTATCTGGCGTCATAGACGAACTTTGACTAGTTTCCACTGGAAATTGCGACTGCACAGAATACAGTTTTAATAAAAAGCAATAAAGTTTCTCACTAAATATCATTACTACTTTCCTTCTTTTTATTGAATCGCATGCTCTGTTAAATAAAGTCACAATAATAAATGTAATAAAACCTTCTGTAGCATAAATACAACTTTTATAGTATGTATCCAAAGTAATACATATTTATTATAAGTAATAATTAATAGAATTATTTAATCAAATATGATCATAAATTTTCTTTGATAATTTATATTCTATATAGATTTATAAAAAAGTTTACGTATTATTGTCTCATAAAACAATAATTGAGGAAAATTCAAACAGACAAAATTCTGTAATTTAGAAGTGGCATTCATTAATCCTGCTCGAAGCAAGAGAATAATTTTAATACATTCTCTATACGGTGGCGTGAGTTATTGTATAGGATTCCCACAATATTGTAACAGAGCGAACATCCATTATCTAATTAACCCATATTTTACACATCTGTCCACGAGTGGCCTTCTATTTCATAATACATTTATGTAATAAATCGCGATACATCAGTACTGTTATGTTTACATAATACACATGTACTGTTGCAGGTTTACATCCTGCATTAATAATTAACATTGCAACGATGCTTATCGTTGCAAGCTGTTAAACTAACAATAAAAGATTAAAGTTATGGAAATTTGACATATCCGTCAGTATACATAACAAATTCACAAACCTATTGGATATATAACATAGTATTTACAATGTTATTATTGATCGTTTTCAATATATGTACGCAAAGCGAAAGAAACGTGTCAATTGTAATAAATCTGTATCATTAAAGTTATGATAACAAAAATATATAAAGAGAAGTTCAAACCTTTATATTCCAACTCATTTGTCCCGATTTTAAACATGCATACAGTTTAATTACCTTTTTGTTAATAATAATTAAAATAACTTTTCTTAAATATTTTTCTTCATTCTACCAATGACAAATTACTTTTTATTGTATTTGTGGTACATGAGTTTTCATAAAGTTTAAAAAATGAATATAAACAATACTAAAAAAAAAAAAACATTATTTAGACATAAAACAATTTCTGCTTATCGTTTTAATTATTCGTATTATGTATTCTACTCTATTAAAATACCACAGATATCGACGTAACTTCCTTTCGAGTTATGAACGGTATTTCTCTAAATTCCTTGTATATCGAACTATTTCATGCTACTCAGAAGTATTTTATACCAACCGTCGGTGGATATGCTATATTTTCGAGTATGCGCTTCTTAACATTCTGATCGCACAGAGAAGATGGATAAATCAGATTACGGCTGTGTCCAGGGATAGCATAGAGAGCACACCCTATAAGGCGACCTCCGTGTTCGTTTCTTCGATCGACGTGTTCTATACTACGCGTAAAACGAGGAAGTTTCTCTTTCTCTCTCTCTCTCTCTCTCTCTCTCTCTCTCTCGAGGAAAAATGATATTTTATTTATTGTTGATCAAACAAACTATTAATCAAGTCAAGCGTTTAAAATATTCTCGCGTTATATACAAATATTATTGTAATATTTTTGTATACAATATAATTAATATTAAGATTTAAAGCAAGAAAGTTTATTTGAATAAATCAAAATTTTAACAAATTTAGTTTATTTATAATATATTTTATAGACATATTAAAAGTTATCATGATAATTTAAAATGTATTTAATATTAAAATATGTTAGAGATATAAATATATGCGAAGAAGAACAACCAATCATTGAAATTATCACAATTAATACATTTTGTCGTGTGAAGTAATCAATATATGTATATTAACGTAATGTATAAATATTCGTTGAGAGATCATCTCGCATTTCCGTTAAGAATTGACTGTCTCGTTACAGGAATAATTTCCGCGTGAACGCGTTTGAAGGATCGTCGTCAGTGGAATGACGGGAACAGAGCATGAGGCTCGTTAAAACTTGACTCAGGCCGACATTTACTGAAAGTTTCAACGTCTGAGTACCGAGTAGATCGAGACACGACAAGGCGAATGGAAATTTCCGGTTGCCACGTGTAATCAACAACTCAAAGAAAAGTTTATGCCGCGATATGTACATGTTAAATGCACTGCGAATTTCTTTCACACGTACCACATTTCTAAATAAAATTTTAACGAAAAGAAGACAATGTTGAACAATAACTTTCTTGAAGCTTATCAATAGTGATTTCTATGCAAAAATACTTGCTGAATATAAATGTGACATCATAAGCACCGAGAATAATGCTGAAAGTTATATAAAGGTAAACTTAATAAAAAGATGTAGAAAGAAAATTTGACAGTTCCTCAACTAACTTATTCATTGTAATGTCACATGTTGGAAGAAAATCGCTATGCAGTTTTATATAAGTATATTCATATATTCAAAGATCTAAAAATTTAACAGGACAAAAAGGATAAAAATGACGAGCTTTACACAAATAATTCGTTGTGGTGTTAACACATTGATTTTTTGATATTTTATAGCTCTTGTGTGTCGATCGTATGTCAAATAAATCTGTACAACAAACGTGTGAAAGATGTGGGCGGAAGATCTGGTTATAGAGAACGCACAGGAATTTTATATAGAGCTTTGTGATTCGCCAGCTGGAATTTAGTAACAGCAATATCAAATATAATACTCGATGCAATAATGCGAGCCACGAGCGAGTATTTAGAATTCAATTCGTATTATCGTTTACAGGAAAACGCTTTTGAAGTAGCCGTATTTATTTGTTAAACAAATCCGCGTTCAAATAATATCTCAAATATCTTTCATAAACACATACAAACTTCTGAAATGCAAATTAATTCTGCCTATTTCAAATTGTATATTTAATTCACGTCTCGGTTGCTTTGCTTAACTTCTGATCAAACTCATTCTGATAATAATAAATGCTTATATCTTGATGTTTACTATATATCTTCTACCTATATAGAAATCAAATGTAGATATAGTTCGATGTATTATAAATAGTATTATAAATAGTGTAAATATGGTAAGTAATATTTATTTTCATAGCTTGTAAAATGAAGAAGTGCTGTATTCATTTGCAACATGTAGTTAATTAAATGTAAAGGTGCATACTTACGTCTAACATGAAAAAATTTGATCAATTATTTATTCTATATTATTTTTTGCGTAAGTTAATTACAATTTTGCCGTAAGAAAAAAAATTAAAAGCAATCTACATGAAAATGTGTAGCGAAGATAAAAAAAAGTATTAATAGCAGTGCAATTAATTCGCGAAATGCACGGTAAACGCTTTTCGACATGTAATACCAAAATGCTCGAACAATTTGCCTACCGCAGAATCACGTATTTCGCATACCAGTAGAAGTAGTCAGTGTTAGAAACCGGTCACTACGACACATTGTACGCTAATAAAAGAAACGCTTCAGGAAGCGCGCTACGGGTGATAAATTGCAGCAGTAGTTCAAGTCAACGTATAACCAGACAGTTATTGTGCAAGGAGTGGCATTGTGAATCGTATTCTCTTACATTTGGATCAACGTCCGATAACGTCCAAGCACAATAATATATCTACAGTACCATTAATTTTTAATTTGCATTACAACTTTTAACATGTTCTATATTGTTTAGCCAGCGTGTCTATATAATTTAATAAAATTAAAAAATTTTATAACTTTTCGTTTAATATTTACTTAACTTGATGATATATGTTTAGTTTGATTATATTTTTTATTTTAATTTTTTAATTATATTATATAATTATAATTTAATTAAATTACGAATTTTATATTCACACGGATTCAATCAAATATACATATAATTTGATTAAATTGTAAATTTGAATGAGGATGAATGCTACGAGTCTTTCGCGTTATATATACATATATATACAATAAAATGTGTTTTATATTATTGTACAAATTAAATACAACTCTCATTTTTTTATATTGTATTGTTTGGATTTCAATATGAACTTTTCTTATATCACTGTTAATTCCGTTTTGCTGATGCAAATAAGCATATATTTCCATGGAAAAAAACTGAAAATGGAAATGATCAGTAAAATAAATTATATTTTCTAATTAAATATCCTAGATATATTATATATAAAATCTTTAAAACGGCGCAGAAATATCACACGCAGTGAAAATATTCTGATTAATATAGTATAAGAGCAAAAAATTGGAAAGGAAAAATCCAAGAGAAGAATATGTGTTGACGATAAAAGCGATAAAAAGTTATCGACTAGGGTGGAAAGTTAGTTGCGTTCAATTTTTCGTTACATCGTTTTTTATATTGAAACCGTCAGCTTTCCAATAGCTCTACCGTCGTAACCGTTTCGGGATCGATGTAATATTAACCGATTCTTGAGGTTTAAACAAAAATAAATTTAAAAAAAGCAGAGAATGAAATACGGTACAAAGAAGGCTACGAAAATCACCAACGCTTCTGAATGGAACGTATCAATTCTGCTTCAATTAAGCGTCGAGATTAATTACGCGCGATAGGCGTGAATTGAATTTATGCATTATTCATTGGGTCGCGTTCAGCGTGGCTCACGGTCGTATCCAACACTTTTATTAAAGAGAATTGTTTGCATGGATTTCAGTTTTATAACAAGTTTATTTTCTACATTAAATTTTCAAATAAATATCTCAAAATACAAATTATTCGTTGTTTAATTCAATTTTTTATTAATTGTGTGATATAAAATTAAAAAGTTTCCCTAATTTCTTTTAGATAGCTATGTATAGTCTTTTTCTAGAAAAAAATTTAATCACACTATTCAGCATTATTTTTCAACATAAGTGTGAATAGTCGTTTCCAATGCATTATTGCCTATTAAACACGAATCTGTTATCCAAATTTAGTTATTACGTCATAATTCTAAGAAAAATAGCATTAAAAAGACGTAAAATGATGGTTTAGATCTAAATATATTATAATATAAAAAATCTGTTTCTAAATTTAATTAATATCACGCAATTAACTTCTAATTTTAAACTGCATTTCGTTTTGTTTCAGCATGATTTATTTTCGAGCTATAGTAATCTGAAAATAATTATTTCTACATGTAATGTATAGACGAGATATTTTATTTCCTTTTGATTCTGCATCATATGAAAGATGCTTTTGTATTTACATAACATAATCGGATCATACTAAAAAAAAAAAACAATATACAGTTGACAAAATAATACAATGACAGAAAAATTATAATCTTGAATCATACACAGATTATAATATTCCCTACCATATAGTATTTTGTCAATTCCATATTGCTTTTTGATTTAATATAATCCAATTATATTATGTATAGAAGAACTTACTTTCTATATATAATGCAAAATTAAAAGAGAATAAAATGCCTTTTCTACATATAATATTATGTAAGAAAGAAATTATTATCAAATAAAAAATCATATAGAAACAAACAAATTGTATTTTAAAAGTAAAAATTGATACTTCCGCGTGGCATTAATAACTTTTAGAAAAAAAGATGAGTTAGTGCAACAATGTCATGAAATAAACCGTTTTTGTATCTTTGATGCCATTTTTCTCATGGCGTGATAATTAAATCTAGCCTACGAATTCCTATTAGCAAGTACAATAAAAATACATTATAAATGACTCATATTTATTTTATAGAAAAGGTTAAATTTTATCGAATAATGTTATAAGATCTAATTGTAAGTGCTTAAGCAAACATATTGGATAAAAAGTATTAAAAAAGACTATAAAAAGAGTTATGTTAATATCTTTTCATTTATGTCATAATTGATAAAGAGAATAGCGCGCGCACACACACATACATATACACATAATCATTTATTATCAAATAATCTAAAATTATATAATGTGTATAATAATAAATATATATAATAGGGAAAATTTAACAATGAGTGTATCTAATCTTTATTTAATCGTCTAATGTCAGTGCTCATTTAGCACGCAAATAATTAATTCGTAATAGTTCTTTTATGGCCTCTCGTGTGAGTCACGTCCGTGTTATCAAAGCCACAAATCTCATATGACATTCGCGAATCCGAATTTACGGAACTTCCTGCAGTGAACTGTCAGCCATGTGAGCCGTGAATGCTGAATATGCACACGTTCTCGAAAAGTTATCGAAATAAATCTATTGCAATTATCTTACTGATTTATCATATAATGTATGTGCAAATAAATAAAAATATCATGATTTAAGTATATCTACCTAAACATATTATACAAATACAAATATATTTTAGAGATGACAGAATATGAATATTAAACATTTCAACAAACGTTTCACTTTTAAAGATAACAACATAAGATAATATTATCTGAACTTGTAAGTTTATATATTCCAAATAATTTTTTTGATGAATAATCAAATAATGTGGAAATTCGTTGTGATCCACAAGTCCAATTTGGTTGCATTATCTGACTTTCATCGATAGCCACAAGCTTCGTGGAATTCACCATCAATCACGAATGTTAACGGCGCGTACAAGTCAATCGTGCGCTAATAACAATGTGGTTTACCGGCTTCCGACTTTATAATTGTGATTATAATTATTATAATTATTAGCGTATCATTGATGCATCCTATAGGAACGTCATGTGTTCATTACGTAGCATCGTGCCGGAATTTACCCGCAATCCTCCGTCGTCGCCAAGCAGCCTATTAATTACATTAATTAATTCAATCAGATATTCGCCACACCCGCATGCTTTAAATATACAATTATCCGGCTCTGGCGATAAGCCAGATTTCGTATGACCGCGAGACGTTAAGCCATAACAAGCTTCAGAATAGAAAATTGTGTAAAGACCGATATATGATATAACTGAGCAATTGTTGAAAGAACATGATACGAACTTCAATGATATATCGTAATGTCTATTTTCTTTTTTATTAGACTTATTATTTACATTTAATTTATTATACTTGATTAATTTTCGAATTAAAAGCTGTTTTCTTTTTGAGATACTACGGGATAAAATAAGAATTAGTTTTTATGCATATATGGTATATATATATTAATATATTGTATGCAAGGATTTCGAATATCATTAATATTAAAACTCAAATGATCAAAGTTTGAAAAACTGGGGCATTCCAATGAAATAAGCATGGTCAGTCATTTGAAATATATATAATGCTATTTCTGTTAATTAAGAGCAAATCGAGGAGCAAATTTATTGGAAAATTTATACAGTGTGCGTATTTATGCATGATTATACTACGAGGGCAGTTTGATAAGTACCCGTGTTTGACGACTCAGGGCGCTTCTGACTAAAAGTCTGTATACCATCGTGTAACTCCATTTTTTGAACGACGCAAGTAAAAATTTCAGACAGCTGCGCTGTGCCGGTTAGTTTAGTTTTTATAACAATTGAAAGTTGACGAGTTTGTGCTTGTTTGCAATCATGGAAAAAGAGCAATATCGGTCTGTGATTCGATTTCTGTTTTTGGATACGTAATACGTATGCCTTATATACGGCATGCAACTTTTCTTTGATTTCTTCACACGTCTTCCCATCCAAAAACAGGAATCGAATCACAGACCGATATTGCTCTTTTTTCATGATTGCAAACAAGCACAAACTCGTCTACTTTCAATTGTTATAAAAACTAAACTAATCGGCACAGCTGTCTGAAATTTTTACTTGCGTCGTTCAAAAAATGGAGTTACACGATGGTATACAGACTTTTAGTCAAAGGCGCCCTGAGTCGTCAAACACGGGTACTTATCAAACTGCCCTCGTATTTAAAATAAAACTTTAAAAACGAACTTTTAAAATTTGTAAAAATTGTAACTTCCGTATATATACTTTATGTATATTTCATATATACATATGTGTGTGTGTGTATGTATGTGTATGTATATAATACATATTTCTAAACAAAAATACTGTATATTTTACATTTTGCAAACGATAATTTTAAAAAATAAAATAATTTTAAAAATATATTATTCCAACAATTTTCAATATTTATGTAAATTCAAATTAAAGCATCTTATTAAAATTAGAATTTATATGCTTTTTTGTATAATTTCTTGTCGCAATATTTTAAAGCCTACATACATCTAATACTTTAATAGAAGCGTTAGATGTATATAGTCACCGCTTTTAAATGCAGTATTAATTTCAGTCGAGTAATCTGTTGAAGGACAAAACGATTTCCTATTAGAGAAACACTCTATCGGCAGTGTTCTCGACGTTGAATAAGTTGTGCGCAATTCTCCAAGGAACCTCTTCGCGAGAATTCTGAAATATCGCATTGTTACATCCATGCTACGAGCATTATTATACGATGCAACATTGTCTACGAGGAAGCAATATAACGACTAAAAAATATTGAGAAAAATTAACGCGGAGAGATTTCCGTGCCTTTTTATACGTAGTAGACATCTTTCTCGCTGCTTCCCATTATCCAGCCATCGTATTCGCAACATTGGAAACTCTTTTTCTTTCTCGTTTTTCTCTTTCTCTTTTTTCCCAATTTCATTACAGACCATCATAAAGATGAAAGAACGAACCACGAGTTGTTTGTTTCAAGCGCGCTATGTACAAAAATTATTTCGACTTAAAAAGCTCAATCAAGAAAGAGAAAGGAGAGAGGAGGGAAGAGAAAGGGAGACAGAGAAGGAGGAAGAGAGAAATTAGATTCTCTGAGTCTTGTGCGACATATGCATATAGCGGCCATTGTTCACCATTATGTACTCCAATAGGACGATAGGATGGTAGGTCATATCGCAGATTTATAATGCACTTTGCGTAAATTAACTCCAATTTTGCAGACCTCAAAGCGTCATCAGCCAGCCACCGTTAGTGGAATTTCCAGTGGAATTCGGAGCAGACTTTAACTTTTCGAAAATTTAACCTAGGACCACTGTTGGTGATTCAATATTACGCAACCCTATAATTACGCAAATTTTTGTGAAATAATTTATAGGAATGAAATTGTTGCTAACAAAAAAGTTTTGTCATATACAGATAAAAAAAAACAAATCTTAATATATTATATGAATATCTTCCTTTTATACAAATTTATTGAATTAAAAATTATTTCGTCAAAATACTTGCAGTTTTGAACACATTTTTGTAAAATTTTTTATTTTACAATAATTAAGTAAAAATAAAAAATTAAAATCAAGAAAAATTTTATAGTACTAATTCTAATATTAAAAACAGAAAATATATCTTAAAAAATTATTACCGCTCAATAAAAAATGTTCCTATATATAATATTGTATTGATATTAAAATCTAATTATTTTTATGTAAATTAATTGTAATTTCAATATTATTTTTAAATTTCAAGAGGATAAGATAGAACGGAAACTATCATTTCTGTGGAAGTTATAAGCAAACGAGAAAACCGTAGTTTGGGTTTACCCAATATAAACCCTAGGATAATTACGATGTGACCAAGAGTAGCTATGATTAGCATTTTCACTCTCTCGTAGACGATATCTTCGTCTTGTGTGAAATTAAAGAGAATAAAAACAATATTATATATAACGAAATTATAAATTAATTATAATGTTATTTTGTAAGTATGTATTCAAAACCGAAGATATCCGGTGCACGTTAAATATTTTACAATTGCATATAACATTAAAATATATAGGATATTTTTAATATTATTGTAACTTTCACATAACTTAAATATGGTTATATCATTAATTTTATGTAATTATTATTTTTAAAAAATTATCGCTGTTAAGAAATTTTTACGATCTAATTATTATGTTATATACGCTAGTAATGTAGTGTAAAATGTATATCATACAGCATTATATATTCAAGAAGCGTTTCGTATAAATATATTATCTCACATGAGATTCCAATATTATCGCTCACAATTTCAGTTCATTTATTCGGTCATAGTAAACTCTTATAATAAACGTTCTACGACAAATGAGTTATTGGAAATAACTCAAAGGAATGAAAAATAAAGAAAAATCGCATTTCGTTCTTTCTATAAACTTGCAGATTTATTAGGACTTGGATCATTTCTAGGTTCCTAAATCAAATATCATTTTTTCGGAGAACAAATTTGAATTTAGACAACGCGACTTTACAAGCAAATTAAATACGATCCAGTCGAAAATCGCAGAAAAATTCTGGCGTTACATTAAATCTGAGTCTGATCGCAGAATTTATTTCGCTCGGTTCAGTATCCTTCTTCTGAAGCTGCGGAAATACGATGAACAGGTTCTGCAGATCCGAATACATCAGATCAACGAGTATGTTTTCCTTAGATGGATTGAGCAAAGGAAAATCTCTTCGCGGATACGCCCCATCAGTTTTCCACCGTACTTGAGTCGACGGTAAATTTCTGATGAAGAGATTCTTTTTCCAATATCAAAGATTTCAAGATTTCCACATATTTTCACTTGTATAATCACTACAGCTTTCAGTCACCGTCCAATTCATAATTTATCTGTACATTATCACATCATATCAACAGACAAAAGATAGCGGAAGGTTATTATTAAAAATAAATGATTATCTCATCCCTTGATTCCGAGTTCAAAGCCGATTATTACACGTAAATCGACTTATCGTCTCACTAAATCCAGAGAGATATATGAAAAGCAAATATTTTATGCATCCTGAAAAATTTGTTTCTCGAATACATATATATATATATATATTTATATAATTTGTTGATACTTAAAAAAGGTTTTATTTAATATTCCATATTTCTATATAAATATTAACATAAAATAATAACTAACGCATTTTTAACATAAAAAAAAATATTAAATAAATGTTGTGTGTATATTTTACAGAATATATAATTTCCTGTTATCTTTTATATTTTGTTGGTATGTTACGCAGAGATGCACATACAAACTAAATAATCTTATGCATATATTTGTAAAATTTACACGTATATAGAAACCGAAATAAATTTATTAATACAAAATACAAAGCAAATTATAAATTTCATATATTTTAATTAAGTTTTATAATTTTTTTTACATATTTCCTTCGTTTGTAGATAAAGAAATAAAAAAAATTTTTAAGTACATAGATAAGGCTCGATTAAATAATAAGATTCTTCAATTAATTTATACGCGCAAAATTTAACTTATCTTTTATTCACAATTATTTATAGTTTTACAAACATCTTGTAAATGTCTTAATATTAATTAATTATTACTGTTTCTCTTAATTTTATGTTTGATACTGAAAACAATAAAAAATATAATATGATGAAAATATTCATCATATGAAAAATATAATCCTTTTTTTATTTTGTCACATAATAGCGATTTTATACTTTTTACGTTAGTCGCAAAATTAAAAAAAAATATAAATATTACACAAATTCTAACGTGTAAATTAGTACAATTAAATCCGAATTTCAGAATTACATTTTCCATTTCTTTTCTCTTTCCTGAGCAGTTTTTTTTTTTGTTCGTTTATAGAGTTTGCTTTTCCGCTTGAGCTTACTAGTCCGACACAAAAAAAAAGATAAGAAACCCCCTTGTGTTAGGTTCATTGCATAGAAACAGATCTTTTAAATCCAACAGACGTCTTTGATCCCGTCAAAAATGTTTTCGTCACTGACAAGTAAATCTGACCGATTGCGAAAGGAAGACTATGAGAGTTTGCTATTGTATTTTGCATTTCGAACTCATGTATAGTACTCCAATGCCAGGAGTGATTACTTGTTTCGGTTATCATTTAATTAACAAACACTACATGTATTTGACCTCGTGCTTTTAACGAAGACTGTACTCTATATTGTTGATTAATTTCAATTGCGTAGTGGATGATCCATTAAAAACAAGTTAATAACTTTAATAGGTTTTTGGTAGGTTGTATTCAACTATAACAAACTTGATAGGCATATCCGATGATTTATATCACAGCTGTTAATTTTTATTCATCAAAGTGAGATGATGAGTACATATGTTGATTAGAATTTTTGTTGAAATGTTATCGATCTCTCTCGGCGACATCCTTAATGATAAATTGTATAATTCGCGTTAAAAGGATCAATAAGTAAATGTAATATTAACTACAAATTTGTATGTCGTAAAAATCTCAGAATATATAAACATAATTATTAAATTACAAATAAAAACCTGATAAAACACCCAGCACCTATCACATACTAGCGTATTAATTTTATTTTTATAGCGTTTTAATTTTATTGCAACATATTGCGTTACGTTTTTATATAAAGAAAAAAAATGCCCCATGTTATTATATACATATAACTGTAAATATATTTTTATAATTTTATTTAAACTTATTTAAACTCGTATAATATATATAAATAAAATATGCAATACATTTCTTTAAATGGAATATTTTCATACATTTTATATTCAAATATTTTTTAATCTTACAATATTGCAAGCAATCGAATAAAAATTGAAGAGAAAATATTCTACAGATTTCAGAGTAGAAATTTCAGTGGATAAATATTCTTTTATTAGCTTTCTTAAATAAATATTCATAAAAATTATTTTAATATCATATTATCTTTTTAGTAGCGTTTTGATGATTATTAATGATAAACAAGCAACATTTTTTAAAGTAATTGGAAAAAATAAAAATTATTTAATATAAAATTTTAATATAGTTAGATAACAATATGACGAAAAAAGTACGCAATTTGACTATATATATGAAAATAGTCTTATTTAATTATATCTCATAATATTTTATCTGCTTATGATAGTGAAAATTCTACTGTGATGGTAATGTATACACAATTCACTGAACAAACATGTTAATACTAGGCTATATACCACGAAAAAAGCCATATCTATATCCATATTACATTGGCACTCCCACTTATCTAGAGACATTATCTGTTCATCGACCCACGAATGACAATTCAGATAGAGAGCGATAATCTTCAACATGTCCGACGGTACGTTGATTCTCACTACTCGCTATGCCATTCAATCGTGTATGTGTCTCATGGAGATAGGATTCGTGTTAATATGACCGTTAACTGTCACGTTTAATTAACGCCCGTTATTATTGTACCTAACATCCAATGTGATTTCTATTGTGTTAAGGAAGTTAAATGTTTTTCTGATTAATTAACAGAATTAATGAACAATTAACAGAAAATTATTGAAAGGTATATTATTGTCATAACGACAATTGCTACATGATTGTGATTTTTATATTTCTCGTCTCGTCCGTTTTATTTAACAAGTTAAACAACCGGAACACATCAAAGACAAACTCGATCACAACTTTTTCTATTGATGTTTGTTCTAGTAAAACAATCGTACGCTTTTCGTCGAACGAACAGTTGAAGTTAATGGATGATGTGTCAGAATTGCTATAGTAAACGTGTGTTTCCAATTTCTAAAGATTTTTCCTTTGTTATATTAATTCATCAAATTCTAAAAAAATACAACAAATTTTTTTACGAGAGAAAATAGTAGGAACAGACAATAACTAACCCCCAAGGAATTGATCACTATTACCACAACGCATTGTTAAATTTCAATCTTTTCCAGCATTAATTTTGATTCACTATCCGCGTCACATTAATGTTACGCTGTAACAGGATGGACAATTAAAACAATTACACACAAAATTATTCCTAAATACGTACAATTAACACGCAAGCAACACAATCCAAAGCGCGCGCGCGCGCGCGCGGGTCTCAAATTCCGAATGGAGTCTTTGCCATCTGATCCGGCAAAGACCGGAAGCGACCGCGCGATTTAGTGGTGTCACTGGTGACCTAGTTCGCACCCAGAACTAAACGCAGGCTCCAATTACTCACCGTTACGCAGACACGTTCGATGACGATGGTGAGGAGAAGCTATCGAGAAGCAAGATTTGTTGAGGCAAATCGTGACACGACGTAACGTCTTCAAAATGTTAACCGCACGTACTTTCGCGATCTGACCAAGTATTACCAGCGTCCTAAATACAGAGTTAGATAAAGAGTTAGATGAACCCGGGTTCGTTCGAGAGTTGAAGTGGAATAGCCACTTGTAGAGTCGGCGGATGACCGGGCGCGTAAACCAGACTGGCGGGTTGATAAACAGGTGAGATGTCGTCGCGTGCCTCTCTCCCTCTTCCCCCATCCGCTCGCGTTCCACTCCTTCCACTTTCACCAGTTGCACCCTCCCGGTTTCACCCCGACGTATCTCTCTCCCTCCTAGATATTTCCCCCTCTTCGCATGGCATCCATCTCACTCTTGTTCAGAATTCGGACTATCCGTCTCGTTCCAATTTCCGTTACCCGCCTTATTTTTCGCTTCCTCCACAGAGACTTCTCCGTCTCTACCCTTTGTATAGCTTTCCCTTTTTCGCTTCGAGGCACTGTATCACTATCTTTTTTCCGCTCATTGCCCTGATGCACCCCTACTTTTCTCGGCCATCTCTCTTTCTTGAAACAGCCTTGCCAGCAACTGTCTTCTTTCTTTCTCTGTCTCTCTTCTTCTTCCATTCTAGACATCACATCAGCCGTCTCCCTCCATGATTCACCTTCTCTATTTCTCAATATCTTGCTTCTTTCTTTATATTCGCCCTCCCGTTTTTCCAACACGGCTTGTCTCCTTCCACGTTTCTAAATTCCCCTCTCTTCTGTAGTGTCCCTCTGGCCGTTCCACCCTCTTCAGTGACTCCCACCAGCTATTTCTCGATGCCGCCCTATCCATCGAGGTTCGTAGCGCGCTGTTCCCTATCCCCGCAGGGGGGTACAACCGGAGGTACTTGCGTGCGCAGCAACATCCATCGATCTATTTTAGCTCACCTACGGTCCTGCCAGGCCGGGTATGTACCTGCTGCTTCCATGGCATACCCTGCGCGCGTACGGGTGCGTTCACACTACACATTGCAACGGGGTTGAAATGAAGAGGGAAGCTAGAGGAGAGAGGGAGGACGGACGAAACTTCGATGAGAGACCCAGAGACCCGAATTGTCGATTCTAGGTTACGAAGATCAAGAGAATTCCAGAGAGGATGGTCTGGTTGTATCAATAATGTTCAACAAGGTTGATTCGCTTAGAGATCGGATAAGTCATAAGAGAACATCGTTTATTGTTACTTTTACATTATTTAACGACTGCTTAATTAATTAGAAATTAATTTTAATTTATATTTAAGATGCAGCCACATTTACTTCTTTTTGAAATTATCATATTTCTCAGAATACGTAGTCATTTGCATGTAAAATGTTTGTTGAAAATTTGCCAAAGGTTGCTTTTTTGACATTATATGTGAAGATTTATACCATTAATTTATTTCTATATTGTATAATCTTATCTATATATTTTTTAATAATAGTACATTTTTTAATAACAGTGCACACAATCTTAAAATCTTGGTCACACTTCTAACTATAATAGGCTTTTCTATGAAATATATTAAAAAGTATAATCTCGGCTTTAATTCCTTCAGACCCTACGTACATTGTAATATATATCAAATTTGAAGATATCCGTTGAAATTATTTAATTCTATCATCTGAAAATTCATGTTCATAATAATGTATATTTTGACTATACTGTTAATATTAAAGAGTGCATAAATTGAATTAAAAATTTTTTTCAACATAGAATGTTCCAATAAAATCAGATCTGCAAAGGTTAATAAATTCTATATAAATTTAGGATCGATGTTTGTTCAGCAAGAGGGTCAGAACATTAATTTAATATTGAATATTTTGAATTTACGTATATGTATATAATATAAAGAGAAATAGAAAATATATAGAAAAACAGAAAAACATAAAGTGGTAGAACTTTGTTTAAAACGTTTTACCTGGAACTAGTGTGTTTAGCTATAACTATTCATATATTTATTTTCTAAAAAAGTAAATGTCATTGTAAACAATTTAAAAATTGTATAATTTAAAAAATAATTATTTTCATATAAATTTATTTTAGACGAAAATTTTACTTGTTCTTTTTTTGACAGTAGTTTCCATTTGGTAAAATGACGTATGTCACATTGTTCGCAATACGTACGTTTCAGTACACTGTGAAATATGTAACAATATATAAATAATTTTTCGTTGTGTACCTAATTTTTAACGTCGTTATTAATAGATTTTTGCATAAATTATATTTAGATTTCTGTACTTTTCATTAATTTTTTCACAATTGTTATAATATTATTATTATTATTATTATATGTTCGTGTTAAAGGTATACCATACCTAGAGTACAGCTACGGACGACCGGGGCGACATGATAATTGTGTTAGCCTCACACGTAGAACGTGATCTCGGGTTAATACTGAGGTCGTCTGCTTGCAGAAGACCTTAGCACGATGCACGTTACTCGCGTGATTGTAATTTCCATGGGAATTACTTGATAACACAAATGTCACCAATGTTTTCACATTTATTTGTGATAGTCACGCATCAAGGTATTAAATTTTATCGCACAAGAATTTCTATGTACACGATTGCTGTCAAATTGGCATATGTATTCTCTTATATATTTCATCTAATAAAATAATAGAAAAAATAAGTTTAATATAATTTTAGCGATTTTATAATGCATTATTTAATATTGCTAATAAAATTTCACACAAATCTCTAAAATGTTATTATAGTAATGGTATTACATTAGTAATTGTATTAAAATTTCCGTACAGTTTTTATTTCGATATTTATACACTAAATATGAAAAATTAGACTGGAAAAAAATGGAATGACTGGCTAAACAAACCGAACTTTCTGATATTTTTCATTTATTAATATATTTTCTCTCGCAAGGTATTGCGTACGTCAGTTTTGTCAAGAAATTTAATATTAAGCGCTCTGTTGATTTGTGCATCTAGACTAGATGGTTCTTGAAATTGTTTGCTTTTTGTAAAATAAAAACACATTGCAATCTAAGCCGAAAACATCGAAAGTAATTTAACTTAGAAATTATTCTAGATTTGCTATATAATATATTTTGATTGGTAGTTTTGGAGATTGTGCTTTTGAAACATCGTTCTTTGAGGCATATAAACATTCGGTATTTATTATATATGTTTGTTATATATGGTATGTAAAAATATTTTGCCATAAACTGTCAAAATAAGAAAATAAAGTATACATCTGTTTTATTAATTGATAATATGAAAAAATTAAGTACGATGTTAATCATAAAAGTCAATATTTACTTTTATCGATAAGAATTTTATCGATATTTTGCCTCGAAACTATGAAGACACCCGCCAGGTAAGCGAGAAATCCGGGTTCTATTTCCGGCCGAGATAATTTACCGTAATAAATTATTCGCAGTTTTTAGATTTCATCAACTATAATATTCTTCTTAAAAGGTACTTATTAGCATAAAAAAATTATCATTAAATCACTTGTATATAATTTAATAAGTGATATTATTATTCTGGTTCTGCTCATAAATGCGATTTTAAATCCGCAAAACATTTCGGCGCGTAATACGCAAAATCAGAATGTATATAAATTCATACAACAAGTATATATTTAAGCATTAAATTCTGCTTTAACCGAATATAGAGTTCTTCTTATTTAAAATTTGATTTATCGATAAATACGCGCATTTAATATATACCTAGTTTACAATATATCTGCTATAGAATTTCAGAAATAAAAGAATACATTTATCGATAAAAGTGAAGTAAATATGGACTATAATTTTTTTCCGAACGGTTGTAAATGAAGTTTAGATGAAAGATATACAGCAAAATAACTTATCTAAATAGATAATTTGAAAAAGATAAAAATTTCGTATAGTCAATTCTAATAATTCTTATTTTTTTTAAATATTCAGATTTTTCAGAAATTCAACATGTATGTAAAACATTTTATTAAAAGAGAATAAATAATTTCTTTCTAGGTTCATATAAATTGTAGATTTAGAGTAGCATGTTATAAAAATATTAAAAAAATACTGAAAGTGAGATAAAATCAATAATCAGAAAAATGTGAGAAAAATAGCATTTTTATTATTTTACGTTCTTTATCATAATTAATGAAAACAAAAAAGCGGTCAAATAAATTGAACTGTATTTTGAAATCGAATTATCGACAGCATAATTTTATGCTATTGTGCACGCAGCTGTATATTTATGGGATTGACATGTATGCTAGTTAATAGAACCGTAGCTGGTCTCTACGATGTGATAATGAAATCGGATTATCGATTTCGTTCCCGCAGCAAATAGTCGTATACCGATGTAAATGGCATTGATAGACGGCACTATGAGGGTGTACAGAATAATAGCGCTAGTACACACAGTGCCTAATGGAAAATTTTCATTAAGTATCTGGTCCTCGAAGACGCGATTTAAAATCGTCGTAATACGTATACATGTTACCGTCTTATATTATTAACGCTATTAATAACATTAAAAGAATTAGGTACAATATATTTTGTTAACTTATTTATAGAAATTTATCTTTTTATAACGTAATACGTATTAATTGATGTTATATTATTACTAACTGTCTCAAATTGTTTTTTCTGTCATTATAATTTATTTTAAAAATTTACAGCAAGTAATATGATGAAAAATACATAACGTTTATAACATTAATTTTTCTCGTTATATTCTTAAAGCAATTAAACTTTGCGAACAATTAAACTGTCAATAAAAAGTAATAAATTTTTGAAATTAAAAGATTTTTACTAAATTTGCTTTTTTAAATAAAAGATTAAGATTTCATATAACACAATTATATATATCTATCAATTTATAATCTTTTTAATTTTTGTTTTTAAATGCGGGCCATTTGGTACTTTAAATACTTTGAAGCATTTGAGTAACTAATCGGAAAAAAGAATTTCACTAATTAGTCAATCAAAAATGCTCGCATTTGTAATATCAGTGGACTGTAGTCTTTCTATGCCAGTGAAGGAATACGAATCTTTCAACTTGCGCAAAGATATTTGCGATCAGTAATGTCGCATCGCAAGTATCTTCAAGTGTAACTTTTCAACAATGACTTTCAAAGTAAGCTAGCAAAGTTGAACATGCTACCTTTCAGCTTCTTTCTAGCCATTTGTTTTAATACGAACAACATCAAAATTGTTTTATTTTATTTCTATGGCATTGCTGTAATATTACTCACAATATAACTGCATTAAAATTGAAATAACTATATAATCTTATCTAAAATCTTCAGAGAGATATTTTTCCTTAAAATGTAACTAAAAAATTAAATAATCAATTATTATTTTTAACACGAGCAATTAATATTGTTTTTAGCACAATATATAATGTTATGATATTAATTATGTCTCTCTATTTGTTCCATAAAATTTAATTTAAAACAATTAACCTAGAATATATAAAATTTTTTCTTTCTTTTCGTTTCCTCCTTCCGTTTCTATGTTCATTTTACTCTTTTTTTTTTTAAGCACGATACTTTTATAAGTCACGATTGCATTTAAAAGGAATTTCAATCGTTAATATAGCGCGATTAAAGCCGCGCGGTTTCTAGAAAATTTTCCTTCCGCGTGATATCTTCCAGTCTTACAAGCCAAAGTTTCCAGGTCGAGAGATGCTCAGCCATTAATGGCGATTGTGGCATGGCGGAGACGAATAAGAGCGTAGACGACGCTCGTCGACAATTCGAAGGAATCCTCACAATCTTTCTTCTCGACAATCTATTTTATTCTGTTCCGCTTACGATGCATCGATGGAGCTCTGGCATATCATTGCAACGTAATATGCAAACTCATCATTATTAAATTTGCCAAGTTGTGACGGCAATAATCTGTTGATTAATCTATTTGATGAAAGGTCCTTCTTTTCAGCTCGTTATTTAATAATAACCAATTTCAGTTTAATAAATGAAATTTGATAGGAATCAATTTAATAATTAAAATTTTAATGAAAACGATTTTCATAACAAATATTTGTTACAGAACACTATGTATATACAACCGAAATAAAAATATTATGTGGTTCAAACTTAGAAATGTCATGAATTCATATTGTATATCGACATAAGTATTGACTGATTTACATTAAATTAAAAGAATTTATATTTTAAAAATATAAAACTATTAATAAATTACTATACTATAAATAAATTATTAATAAATTATTATGCTATTAATAAATTATTAAAATATAAAACTAAAAGTTTATATATATATAATAGAATCGTCGCACACACACACACACACACACACACTGATCAGTCTAGTCGGAGTGTCACTAAATACACTAACGTAACCGTGTAATGTAATCGTAAATCATGTTAATTAAAGTAAAGTTTATTCTTTGATTGTAATATCTCAGTACTTTTATTTGAATATTTGATAAAATGTTTCTATTTATCAGACTCTTATTGGTCCTGTTTTATTACATAATTGTTATTTTTAAATTAAGAATCCTGTACTTAATTTTACTATTATTTTAAACATAATATCGCAGAGATAATTATGTATATAGTATAATACAATAGTATCCAATATATTTTAAATATAGCTAATATCTTTCGGAAAACTAGAAGTTTACTTCAGCAGATTTTTCCATCATATTTGTTTATTCCAATTTATTTTGTTCGGATCATACAGAATAACGAAATAGCAAATTACTTTTATCGGTACGTATAAAAATTTCGTAGTACGCGCAATTTTCCAATTCCACAACCAGAATGCATGTCTGACATTTTGCACGGTGCAACGCGTGTAGCACATCCTATGTATAGTACGTAGTGGAAATTGCTACCTTCCAATTTCATCCATGCCAAATTACCTCTGAATTAATTCTGTCAAAAGGATATATAAATTTTTCCGATTAAAATGCGTTTCAATTAAAATACGCTTGTAACTAATAATTACATCTATCAGTTTAAATAGCATAAAATAAAACAGATATCTCAAGAGTGTACACTCATGATGTAACGCAATTATCTATAATAATTATATTTGTAGTATAACGCATTTAGATTCAATTATCCATTCATTTTAGATACATAATATTATTTTCTACGAAAGGCTAATTTATTATACTGATCATCATATTTTGCTATTATAATATAATCCATCTAGCATCTATAATTTTCTCTGACATAAACCAGTAATTTGAGAACTCAACTTATCATGAAAACTTGTTATGAAAGCTATTATTTACTATCAGCTTAAATTCACTTGTTCACTAAAAATTTTACTTTTAAATGAATATGCGCTATACGTAGTATTATATATCTATGTATATAATTTGTGTGCACTTACGCGCGCGCGTAATTCTTCTACATTACATGTATACAGATTGCAACGTATCAACAATTACATATAAATAATGAAATTTCATTTAAATTAATAAATACCCACCACATGAGAAAAAATGACGCATTGATAAAAAATTTTGATTTTACTGAAACACATATGATTATCTATATAATATATAATACATATCTATTTAAAATCAAAGTTCTTCTTCAATCAATTAATTGATTCATTATTTTGCTTCTCAGTCATCTTGTGACTGCTTTATAAGTAAGTTTCCGTGACCTTTTTCAATTTTTCTTAATTTTGAATATTGATCTAGTGAGCTACAGAAATATATATTTTTCTGGTAGTTTGACTGTGTGCTCGCAATGCATCATAAATATAAATAAAAATAAGAAATAAATATTAAAAAGAAGAGTGAGCTGTAATAAATTTGTGCAGCATATTAGAATCAGAAATGAAAAGGATATAAACCTCAGCTGACACGCTCTCTATTAATTTAAAATACTCAATTATTGCGCAATTAATAGTTTTCTTAAAGTGTAAGTTCAAAATACATCTTATTATTAACCCAGTTTAAATAGAAAAATGCTTGTGCCTTGAAACTAACATTTATGTGCACGGTTTATCAAAATAGACTATAATATAATATGTATAACGTTTATCTGAGTTTGATATGCATATTTTGTAGACATTGTGGATATCTCCTTTTTTTGTATATCTATTGATTGCAGATTTACTTGATACTAAGCGCAGCCTCTTTATTAATAGTAAAGAAATACGACAACATTCTTTGTTTTAAAGAATTCAAAATTGACCAACGATCTCACAGCTTAAATTTCTAACTTTTTCAAGTGATAAAAATGCTTCGAAATAAGGTCTCAAGAGCTCAAGAAATATAAAATTATTTTTCAAGTTTTATTGTAACCGTGTTCAGTATACTTTTAAATAACATTTTTTAAGTGTTTACTATTCCGATATATACATATAAATTTTTTATTCTAAAATGGTACAGAAGAAAATAAAATGTGGAGTCTACAGAACGTATTAACAATATGCTTTGCAAATTTTGAGAAATCAAAAGAGCTTAACAGTACAAATATATTAGCACAAGCTTATATAAAATTTCTCTTTTATTTTTAGCTTGTAATATTATATATATAATAATAAAGTAATTATTAGTATAAACTAAAAAATGACATCTAAATATTTTTTGAATTGCATTCAAAATGTTAGATAAAAGATATGCTATAATATAGTATTATTTAATCACAAGTACAATTATATTTGATTTTACTGATAACTACAAATTAGCGCAAATTTTTATGTAAAATTTTTTATAATAAGCACGCATGTATCACATTTTTATCTTTCTTGAAAAAGTAATTTTGTACGGATTATCAAGACCTGAGACTGAATTCATTATAAATAATTTTGATTATAACTGTGAAAATTTTATTTAACGAATTATTATTTTATCATTATGTACTATTTTGCCAAAAAGATAAACCGTGAAAAAAAATAATATACAATAAAAAAAGCGTGTTGAGATGCATTTGATTATTTATTTATCTGAAAAGAGAAGAATTTACTTCTATGTCTTTAAAGCTGACTAAAAGTATCAACAATATTAGCAATATTAAAAATGACAAAAAAATAAACAAAAATGTATATGCTTGTGTACTCTATGTGTAGATTACGTGAATTTACCATGATATATAAATCAATACCAATATACGTGCTTCTTAAATAAATCCCAGATTAGATTCGATGCAACAATAGAGCATTGTCGATTTAATGGCATAGAGAGAACCAAACCAGCGCAAAACTTAAATTGGACTCAATTTCTAATGAAGCGGTATCAGTAAATCCGGGCCACTTTTGCCATCAATATAATATCGCTAAATTCCGTTGTATATATTCATGTCATGTGGGCTGAGCGCATTATGTACGCGTCCCGTAGTACAGAAATCATTTATGCTTTCTAACGCTTTACTATTTTTATAAGAATGCATGCAGATAATGTTTTCCTCTAAATAAATATTGTATTTTTAAATAAATTGTTGCGAAAATGTGAAAACAATCCACAAAAATAATAAAGGTATATGTTACACGAGTTTATTTTTGCGTAAATTAAAAAAACTGCAAAAATGATAGATAAAATAAATTATCATAAAGAAACAAATGTTGAGGATAGTACTTATATTATTTTTGTTTTACCTGCAGTAAATATAAATTACAATTTTATAAAATTAAGGAACAATTTCATTTACGGGAATCTACATTCACGTTAGTTAACAAAATGACGTTTGATTAGCAAGGACCTGATAACACACCAATAACTGTCTGTTATTATCGAATAATCGACGCAATAAACAAAGTTTTGTCCACATTAATAGAATATAACAGCTCGCCGTTGTATCAAAATTCACATTTAGGGATGCTGACTTCTCAGAGCAGCTCTGAGAAGTCGGCACCCCTAAATGCGAATTTTGGTAAAATCATTATTGCATTCGTTTGTCCACTGTTTGTCCACGTTTGTCCACCCGTTATTTTCTTTTGTCCACACTCCAAAAAAAAGTTATACACAAAAAAAGATTGTAGTACCCCCAAGTGATTATTTTTCATTATTATGAAAAATATAATAATAATAGGGTGGACAAACGAAAATAATGGGTGGACAAACGTGGACAAACAGTGGACAAACGAATGCAATAATGATTTTACCAAAATTCGCATTTAGGGGTGCCGACTTCTCAGAGCTGCTCGTTATTTTCATTTGTCCACCCTCCAAAAAAAAGTTATACACAAAAAAAGATTGTAACATCCCCAAGTGATTATTTTTCGAGTTCGTATCGATTGCTTGAGAATTCATTTTACTAAATTAATGATTTTTTCGAAAAAATACGAATGAAAAATATCAAAAAAAACGGAGAACAACTGAATAAGATTAAAAGAAGACGAAAATCATCATCTTCATGACTATTCCAAGAAGCGGGGAAAAATAAAAAAATTAAAAAAATACGAAAATCAATAATTTAAAATGAAGACAGTTAATTAAAACTAACGGAAAAAAAGGAAAAAACAAATCATAATTTTATAAATTAGACAAATCCGGAAAAAAATTTTAAGGATGTATAAATGCTTAAATTTTTTAAAAAATTAAGTAAAGAAAGAACCTACGTTGTAATTTTAGGGGGATTAACAAACCAGTTTGGTCTTTTCCAGATTTGTTTGTGTATCCTCAACAATTCTGAATCGCGCGCGTAGCGCACGCAGGAAAAGACTAGTTATTAGAAAATTAAAAAACATTTAATTACATATTTACTTTTTTCTATTTAATCGAAAAGAGTTACTCAAGCTCTCAAAAGAACATACTGCAGCAGTGTAGTAAATTAGTCAAAACGGAAAGAGATATTAAAAATAAAAGTGAAAAATGTCTGAAGAAAATGTTCAGTTTGGGAATAGGCAGCGAGGAAAAATGGTCAGTTCAATATTATCATAAATTTTGGAACACACGTACAGACATAATCTTGAGTGAGTTAAGTCGAGACGGATTGTAGAGGTTGGCTCGAGGGCATGAATACGAAAAAGGGTTGTTCCTTTATGCGCGCACAAAATCTTAAAACGGCTATGTTGAGAGAAGTCGAGTAATCCTTTCGATCGATATTTTCACGTTCTCGACACATGGAGCGATCACGACGTACGCGATGGCGACGAAAGATTTTTAAGAGATCTTTTAAGAAAAAAATTCAACCTACTTATAATTTCGCACGAACTTACAATTCTTACATTTCTCAGTTTTTTGCTATGTTTTCTATTCTTCTTGAAAAATCAGAAGGATAAATGCATTAATTCTATTAATAACAAATTTAAAAAATTATAAACAATCAGGATTCACCATCAGATCCATACAAGTTTCCTTCAAACTTCCGATTAAATTGAAAATCTATCCTTTTATAACAAACGTTTGCCTCGCTCGCGATATTTTGTGTACATATACGTATATTGCAAGCTCTCCAATATTCTTATGATATATTCTTGTACGAGTTCCTCCCCTCCTCACCACCATTTTCGATTTATGTACCTATACGAAAGAATACTTCGCGCCAGACTCAATCCCACATCCCTTGTGTAAAGCATAGAGCATGTACATATATAAAGAAATAAAAACATGAATGCGAATCATGTATATCTTCGAAAGCAGTAACCTCTAAAAAAATTTTTTTTTAGTTAATATAAAATAAATAGGACGGATATTCTTTCAAGTGTATATTTCATTTATCAAAATCGATTTTATATATTTAAAATTAAACTATTTCGTTTGTAAAATATGCTATATAAAAATAAAATAAGTATGAACTGTATCCGCGGAAATAGAATATTTAATCAAATTTTAATTGACAATAAAATATTAAAATACATTAGAAGAAATAAAAGTTGTTAATTTATACTTGGAACTTTTCTTAATAATTTTGTCATTTTCCTAAAATTTTACAAAGAGATTATTTATTTTTCAAATATATTATAATATATATTATATTACGTTTCAAATATTTTAAAATTAATCGATAACAATCTTGTAATAGTTAAATTAAATTAATTTAATAAATATTAAAACAGAATTTTTATAACAGTAAGAATTATAATCATGAGTAAATAGAGAATGACAACGTAAACAGGTTAAACAACTAAAAAAAAAATTAAACTAATTCTAAATAATTGTCAAATAAATATGATGGGGAAAATTCGGCGTATGAACTTTTAATTGATCGAATATACGTCAACAAGAGTATATTGCTATAATGAAATACAATATTTACGAAATTGCCTGTTCTATTTAGGGAGATGCTGTTATAATTAGTAGTTCATTCTTCATGTCAGCGCGTATACGGAGTGGAAATAGTTTCTATGAAACTTGTGGTTGCGTTCAAAAAACTGTAGCATTTATCATAATGCATATATTTTAGTTAAAATACAAAAATTAAAAAATTTAAAAGTAAATTTAACAATCTATAAATTTTATATTAATATATACATATATAACAATTCTTATTTTTATAAATGTACAGTCTTTGAATGTTTCAAACAAGGTTTATTATTGAAAATAATTAATTTAATATAGTTTGAATTAAGTATTTTTACAGCCAAGAGATACTGGCATATTTCACATTCTGTAATCGCAGATGCTCGCATTAATCGAATTTTGCAAAATGTTAGAATTAAACTGATGAAGAATCCAAACTATTCAAATAACAAAGTTAAGAAATTAATATAATAATTGACAATTACATATTAGATAGGAATTCTTTCACTTATTATATTTCATGTTGATTAGTAAGATTGCCGTCGAGAAGAGTTATCATCATCTACTAGCTGTCTCAAACACATCTGTTAGATAAATGATGCACGTTTATTTTCTTCATTTAAGTAGAACAAATTTTATATGAAACAGTAATTCGAGTATAAAGATCGCATAAACTGAAAATAAGGAACTTCTACTTACTAATTAATTTAGATTAGCAAGTCATCTTATAAAATTAAAATATTATACATATGTAAATTTAATTGATTATTTAAAAAATTTTGCAGTCACATTGTACAATTAAAATCTGCAAGATAAATTAATTGAACATATATACTTTTAATAGTTGAAAGATTGAATGTTCATCTTTTTCCATTTATTGAAAATCTTTTTGACCTCGCGTTCATTGACCGATAAACGAAATTTTTTGGACGTGCAAAACGTATCGAATGCACAGTGAATTCGTTGTGAATGTGACTGTGGCAAAAATAGAATAAAAATCTACGGAAGAACTTGCATTGAGGAAAATGTTGCTCTTTTCAATACGTTCTCGGATTTGTTCCGCTTCGTTTCTATTTCGATGGATAAGGGGCTGCATATTTTTATATACGTTTTGAAATTCGCATGATTTCTAGTTTTAATTGTATACGTATGTAAAAAGACCGTACTCCAAATCCCTAACGGTCTTACGATATGATGTTAGCGTATAATACAATTTTATATCATAAATTTCATTTCTCAACACATATAATATCTGTGTGAAAAAGATTAATACTTAATTTATAATTAAATGTTATAACTCATTAACAATAATCTGTTCAACTAAGTTATATCAAGCTATTCATTTAATTATATTTCGCGTCTCCAAAATACAAAATATTACTTTTTCTACAACAATATTACGAGCACGGTACATCATTATGAGTATCATAGAAAGTAACAACAACTCTTGAAGTGATGATAACTAACAGCGTTGCTTATTGTAGAAAATCTCGGTTTTTCCTTCGAAATTCTTTAATAATGTGTCTAGATAAGTTACTCAGCAGTTTCATTAAGGCGATAAACGTACCTCTATACACATTGTTTTAATTAAAAAGATAATATTCAATAATGCATATCTAAATGGAACAATGTCATTAAATATGTGCATGTATATTAAACGTAAAATCATTTGTTATTAAATACAAATTATTAAACTCTTATTTTGTTTAAAACTTGAAAAATGAGAAAATATAAATTATCTGGTAAAAATAAAAACTCACTCAATTACTGAAAACTTTTAGTTATTCCATTGGATTCATCATTTACGTATTCATAAAACGTGAAGCAATATTATGTTTTACTACGGTGTTTGAATGTTACATGTCGGTTAGTTCCGTAGCATTTCTTCTACCTTCTCTCTCAAGCAACATCTTATTTCGTCGGATGAAATTCCGTGGAGGTTTCTAGTTTGTCGTCCTGGACGTCATCAGTATCTATCTCCTTTCCTCTTATTTTTTGCGTATATTTTCTTTCTATTCATCGTTATTTTTGTAGCTCAAAATAAATATTGTGTATATATATATATGTATATATATATTTATATATAAGAATACAGTAAAAGAAAATAATTTTATTAATATTTTATGACCAGACGATATTTATAATATTACAAAGCTTTAATCAGCTATACTTACACCACGCTTGCTTTTTTGATCAGTATGCTATAAGAAATTTTCATTAAAAAATTTATTTAGAAAAAAGTGCAATATTATATATGCCAAATATCTTTAAAAAAATTCTTAGAATGTAAGTTGAGCTTATTTAAGTTTGTATAAAAATCGCCCATAGATGGCAATATTATTATTATTTAAGAATAGACTTATTATTTTAATTAAGGAATATAAAATTTATATTTTTTTTCTTAATACCATTCGCGTTGAAGTAAAAAATTATTTGTTATAGTCACTGTCGCTCAGTCTGAATTCATTTGTATATGTAATTAAATTTGTTAATTAAAACAGATGACAATTTTAAATAAATATCTTGTTTAAATTTATACAAAGGAATGATCGATCATAAACATATAGTCTTCCTAATACCTACGTCCAAAAAATTAGTTGAGAAATAACGCATTCTGGATGTTTACTTCTCGTAAAAGAAATTTCTCGAAAGCTTGGACACAGCATGACATAATAAATCGCAGTATACACTGCAATGCAAAAAGAAACTTCAACTTCAATCGATGGTATCCCTTATATGTATATACACCTTGTATGTATATACGGTACACCTGACGATATACCGAATTCTTTTGCGCAGTCAATATTGATCAATGCAACTCACAGCGTTCACTTACGGTGAAGCGGAGAAAAATGCCGGAAATTCGTATACGCCCTTCGCCATATTGGTCACATGGTTAATATGACCAGAAAGGAAGGCAAGGACGAAGGATTGTAGTATGGGCTTTCTTTCTATAGAGACGAACAGAGCGTATATTGTGCACATTGGAAATCGATGTGTACACTCGCCTGTTGCCACATTGCATACGCATTTGTCCGATTTCATAAATGTTATAGGTATTATACGGTGCTTCTTTCTGTCGAGCATGACCTATGGCTACACGCATGACAATCTGATATGGTTTATTGATGATGTTTGTTGCAAAAACGTTTAATTAATCATTTTACAACTGCTAATATCAGTTCTTTTAATCACAAGAAATTTTTTAAAGAGTTTTTGTTACAATTTTATAAATTGAGAAACTTATAGAGATGTCGATCTCTCTCTCTCTCTCTCTCCCTCTCTCTCTCTCTCTCTCTCTCTCTCTCTCTCTCTCTTTTAATTTTAAGTCCGACACCTTCTTTGTAATAGCAAAAATTCGTAATACAGCGTGAAAAAAATGTGATACAGTGATATAATATTTATTTGACGGATAGCAACAATGATAAAAATTGGAAAAAATTAATGACAAAGATGTATTATATTAATGTTGGTTAAATGCAAGTATGTTTTGACAAAAATTTGGTATCTATATTTATTATATATTACTATATTCGGTCGAGATAACAAGAGCTTGTGTAATTGTTTCTTTATCGTAAATCTAACAATCTAGTACTGTTTTATTTAATAACTACATGAGTTATATTTAATTATACAAAATGTACTTGTGATGCATTCTTAATCATTACGACACAGTTGAGAAATAGTTTCAAAGAGCGACTTGTTCTTTCTTAATTAACACTATAAAGACACGTATTTTTTTAAATTTTGAAACGTTGCATTTTATTTCAAAGAAACGTTGACGAATATAACTATCTAAATATACATTCTAATGCAAAAAGATCTCAAAGATTTTCTTCAAATTTTATTATTGAGTAAAAAAATTACGTTTGTAAATTTTAGAAGTATAAAATTAAATTTAATAAAATAAAACACAAACAAAATGTGAATACACATTTTAATTTTGGAGTGCGACAATGTCATTTCAATATAAAAAAAAATTAAAAATTGTAAAAATAGGAAAAATAAAATAAATAAAAGCGATCACATAATTACCAAATGTCAATGATTAAAATAAAGAAATAAAATATTATCATATAGAATATTTTTCTTTAAATTAAACACCTGATTTAGTTTTCGTATTGCACCAATAAGTATGAAAGAAAAATTCATTGTATACGTATATTCGACAATAAATAACATAGGTACAATATGTTTGATGCTTTCACATTTCGATAATAAAGAAAAGAAAACAGGATAAGCTGCAGATAATACGATAAGTTTTCAAATAAGTTTTGTGATAAGGAGTGGTACTATATCGGTTTTTCCAATTCTATTGTGTTACGGATATATCTTTAACCGATGATAAAATCTACTGCGGAGATGGCGGAAAGAAACGAAAGTTAATTGCAGTTTTCTTCCTACAATCTCTTCTTAGATTATACCGATAAGCTTTTAAGTATTTTTATCATCATAAATATAACATCGAAAAAATTGATTTGAGCGTTACATAGTCATAATAATTCAAGTGTATACAATTTTTAGTTTCTGTTAATTTAAGTTTATCTTATTAAGTTAATTTTAATTTGTCTTAATCAATTTTTAAAAATTGATTAAGATTTCTATGATGTTAATATCCTGATTAAAGTCTCGATAAAAATGATACGCTAAAACTATTTCTAAATTTAAGTAATATTTTATTGAATATTAACAATAATAAGTAAACCTTTCTTTTTATACTGCCAATAAATATTTGTTCGAAAAAGGAAAGTAATTATTACTTAAATCAAATAATATATGCTTAGTAAACATTTATTTGCAATAAGGAAAAAGTTTACTTAATATTATTTAAAAAAATATTATTTAGTTTTAGGAATTTCTAAAATTTTCTCGAAGATTTCTTATATGTTCAAGAGAGAATTTCAATGATGAAATATAAAAATAAAGACTGTCTATATTAATAACAATTTTTCGTTATATATAAAAATTAATTAATATTTTCTATTTCAAAATCAAGTAGACTTTTTATTTTAAAATTTAAAAAAAATTGTACGCACAAAATTTTGTAAGAAAAATGCAAAATTAAAAAAATAATAATTGACTTTAGTGTATTTTTAATCATTACATGATCTAGTTGAGAAACAGTTTCAAACGAGACTGTAGTTCTTTTTTAATTAACACACACACTGTAAATACACATATTTTTTAAACCTTGAAATGTCACGTTTCAAATTTAAAAAATAAATGCTTAAATGTTACAAAAATGAGTACCTAAACCGGAATATCTACAATTTTATTGATCAGCATCTATTAATTTGAATTTGCTCATTTTTGTAATTTTCACTTGAATTATTAATGTTCATTTTCACTAATATATGTGTATACTGAGAAAAAATTATTAAATGTATCTAAATTTTTGTATCTAAATATATATATATATATATATGTGTTTACATTTAATAAATATTTCTAGGATTATTGAAAGAAATATTTATTAAAATTTAGTAATTTTTTTTCGCAGTGTATAAAAAATTAACTTTAATCTTAGTTCAACTTACTCTTTATATTTTTCCATCTAAAATGCGGGCATATTCCTATCCACTCAAATAAACTTTTGTGATCCAAAGAATCCAATCTAGAAGGTCCTAGAAGTCCAACCAGAGATCCAACTGCCCGAGATATTGTAAGTAGGTAAAATACCGACCACGCAATGCTCGCCGATACCCGAGCGCCATCTAACGACGATTCTGTTCGTTTCCATCTGTTTCGGTTGCGTTTTCTCTGATCGCGCGCCGCCACTCGTGAATAGTCGTGAGTTACCGTTCCGCGTCGTCGAAAGGTCGTGTCGTTGTGATTGTTGACAGCAGCCACGGACAGCCACCGTAGCTTAGGGTAAGCTTGATACAGCTGTGCGTTTGTCACGGCTGCTAAGTTCCCCTTATTGTCAGCGGCACTGGAGCCTCGTGCGCCGTTTGCGTCCCGACGCAGCCACCTGCAGGCTGCGTGTTCCGGTCAGCGTCACCCGTCACGTCGACAGTTCGAGCCACATCGTTGTCGAGAGACTGGGAGAGACACGGAACTGGGAAAAATGAGGTATTTAGCGTTCACACCTGACAAACTGATGAGAACAGTATTCTCGCGCTCCTCGTGTTAGCTTCACTCTCTCTCTCTCTTGCACTTTCTTACGAATCATTTTTGCGATCATCATGTCGTCGATCGTGTGAAAGCGGAACGGGACGCGCGACGGTTATTTTATGAAACGTGAGCAATGGTAGAACGTTCTCGAGCGGGAACGAGAAAGCGCATCCGCATTTATCAGCCGCCATCTTTCCCGCGCTGACGTTTCTGCTCACCCCCGAGTGTTGGTACGCGCCTCGGGCATTTAATTCGGGAGAGTCACAGGCGTTGTGGAGATTTCTTCATTGGAAAATATTCATCTACTGTTTTTTTAGGGCATATTTGAATGTATAGGTTTTTCATCGCTATGTCTGGTATCTGGCCTGTGTATGCGTGGGTGTTTCTACGTGCCATGTTATATATGTATATCTAAATAGCGCGCGTGGCTTTCATGTGAATACACGTGCGCGCGCGCGTACACACACATACACACACACATACATCACGCTTGTCGCGTGTGAGAATGGTGTCACGTCTAATTGTTGACGGATTGCATGTGTGTATCGCCAAGGCGTATACATGACGGTTCGAAAATGGCTGAACCCGTAGAGACACATGCCTTTGTGTATGTATGGATTCTGATACGCGTGCCGCAGCACTTGTCACGAAAGAGCTGCATTGTCGTCGCGTGATTTTCACTGCGTTCATATTGAGGTTTGGCGACATTATCGCAAATTATCGAATCACGTGCGTGATAGTTATGAGCTGGAGTCTCGATCGTAGTAATTCATGTAATATGTGTAGATCGACGATCGTTTCTGAAATGCCGCTGGGAAATACCGCTTCTGCGAATTATCACGAAGTTTACGTTATGCCATAACCCGTAATTAATTATGGGTGCGTTAATTTTTCTAGATGGATGCATGATCGATGTCAGAATCACACTTGACATTTTAATACATCTTAAATTAGGTTAGGCTAAGTTGTTTTATGTCTTTCTTTTCCGAATGGTGTGAACTTTATCGAAGTAGGTCTATTTTTTTTTTTTTTTTTTTTTTTTT